>NW_027657704.1:0-21379 GCF_964235325.1 Thermobia domestica | reverse complement strand
TATGTCTCATTGCCTCATAACAATATGGCTGACCAATGACAACCGAGGAATAAGGACATGTACCGTTCAGAACTACATACAGCGCATTCGCTAATTGGCGCACTTTCTTCATTTTTTGAAAAACAAATAAAATTTTATACTATGGTTTGAATTTTGCATCACCCTGTATATGTTTTCCATACAACAACCAAATATACTACCTAAGAATTGCAACATGATAAAATGGTAAGAAAATCTACACATTACAACAAAAAAATTTAAAAATGAAGATAGTACCTGTTGTTATACATGAAGCAATATAACCCTTGCAGTCTTGATGAGACCACGTGACACTCATCCTAAGTAGAAAAAGTATGTCTTCAAACACGAATTTCTTCACTTTTCTTCTAAACTCAACTAATTGGTATATATATGTTGTTAGGCAACATCTCAACAATATAACATATGTCATTTTTATATATATTATATTGTTGGCATTCTCCTAACTACTGTATATTTAAGGCTATATCTCTGAAACTTCTGAATATATTTTAATGTAATAAAGCTCAAATTGAAGAGCTGTACCCTCTTCATATTCTGACTGCAAGCAGCGCCCCTACTGTAGAAGGAAAGTTATCTTGTGCATATCATGTTTGGTACTCTTTTATTCATTTTACACTATATAAACGATTTTATTCCATGATATGTCTCATTGCCTCATAACAATATGGCTGACCAATGACAACCGAGGAATAAGGACATGTACCGTTCAGAACTACACACAGCGCATTCGCTAATTGGCGCACTTTCTTCATTTTTTGAAAAACAAATAAAATTTTTATACTATGGGTTTGAATTTTGCATCACCCTGTATATGTTTTCCATACAACAACCAAATATACTACCTAAGAATTGCAAACATGATAAAATGGTAAGAAAATCTACACATTACAACAAAAAATTTTAAAAAATGAAGATAGTACCTGTTGTTATACATGAAGCAATATAACCCTTGCAGTCTTGATGAGACCACGTGACACTCATCCTAAGTAGAAAAAGTATGTCTTCAAACACGAATTTCTTCACTTTTCTTCTAAACTCAACTAATTGGTATATATATGTTGTTAGGCAACATCTCAACAATATAACATATGTCATTTTTATATATATATATATTGTTGTGCATTCTTCCTAACTACTGTATATTTAAGGCTATATCTCCGAAACTTCTGAATATATTTTAATGTAATAAAGCTCAAATTGAAGAGCTGTACCCTCTTCATATTCTGACTGCAAGCAGCGCCCCTACTGTAGAAGGAAAGTTATCTTGTGCATATCATGTTTGGTACTCTTTTATTCATTTTTTCACTATATAAACGATTTTATTCCATGATATGTCTCATTGCCTCATAACAATATGGCTGACCAATGACAACCGAGGAATAAGGACATGTACCGTTCAGAACTACATACAGCGCATTCGCTAATTGGCGCACTTTCTTCATTTTTTGAAAAACAAATAAAATTTTTATACTATGGGTTTGAATTTTGCATCACCCTGTATATGTTTTCCATACAACAACCAAATATACTACCTAAGAATTGCAAACATGATAAAATGGTAAGAAAATCTACACATTACAACAAAAAATTTTAAAAAATGAAGATAGTACCTGTTGTATACATGAAGCAATATAACCCTTGCAGTCTTGATGAGACCACGTGACACTCATCCTAAGTAGAAAAAGTATGTCTTCAAACACGAATTTCTTCACTTTTCTTCTAAACTCAACTAATGGTATATATATGTTGTTAGGCAACATCTCAACAATATAACATATGTCATTTTTATATATATTATATTGTTGTGCATTCTTCCTAACTACTGTATATTTAAGGCTATATCTCCGAAACTTCTGAATATATTTTAATGTAATAAAGCTCAAATTGAAGAGCTGTACCCTCTTCATATTCTGACTGCAAGCAGCGCCCCTACTGTAGAAGGAAAGTTATCTTGTGCATATCATGTTTGGTACTCTTTTATTCATTTTTCACTATATAAACGATTTTATTCCATGATATGTCTCATTGCCTCATAACAATATGGCTGACCAATGACAACCGAGGAATAAGGACATGTACCGTTCAGAACTACATACAGCGCATTCGCTAATTGGCGCACTTTCTTCATTTTTTGAAAAACAAATAAAATTTTTATACTATGGGTTTGAATTTTGCATCACCCTGTATATGTTTTCCATACAACAACCAAATATACTACCTAAGAATTGCAAACATGATAAAATGGTAAGAAAATCTACACATTACAACAAAAAATTTTAAAAAATGAAGATAGTACCTGTTGTTATACATGAAGCAATATAACCCTTGCAGTCTTGATGAGACCACGTTACACTCATCCTAAGTAGAAAAAGTATGTCTTCAAACACGAATTTCTTCACTTTTCTTCTAAACTCAACTAATTGGTATATATATGTTGTTAGGCAACATCTCAACAATATAACATATGTCATTTTTATATATATTATATTGTTGTGCATTCTTCCTAACTACTGTATATTTAAGGCTATATCTCCGAAACTTCTGAATATATTTTAATGAAATAAAGCTCAAATTGAAGAGCTGTACCCTCTTCATATTCTGACTGCAAGCAGCGCCCCCTACTGTAGAAGGAAAGTTATCTTGTGCATATCATGTTTGGTACTCTTTTATTCATTTTACACTATATAAACGATTTTATTCCATGATATGTCTCATTGCCTCATAACAAATTGCTGACCAATGACAACCGAGGAATAAGGACATGTACCGTTCAGAACTACACACAGCGCATTCGCTAATTGGTGCACTTTCTTCATTTTTTGAAAAACAAATAAAATTTTTATGCTATGGGTTTGAATTTTGCATCACCCTGTATATGTTTTCCATACAACAACCAAATATACTACCTAAGAATTGCAAACATGATAAAATGGTAAGAAAATCTACACATTACAACAAAAAATTTTAAAAAATGAAGATAGTACCTGTTGTTATACATGAAGCAATATAACCCTTGCAGTCTTGATGAGACCACGTGACACTCATCCTAAGTAGAAAAAGTATGTCTTCAAACACGAATTTCTTCACTTTTCTTCTAAACTCAACTAATTGGTATATATATGTTGTTAGGCAACATCTCAACAATATAACATATGTCATTTTTATATATATTATATTGTTGTGCATTCTTCCTAACTACTGTATATTTAAGGCTATATCTCCGAAACTTCTGAATATATTTTAATGAAATAAAGCTCAAATTGAAGAGCTGTACCCTCTTCATATTCTGGCTGCAAGCAGCGCCCCCTACTGTAGAAGGAAAGTTATCTTGTGCATATCATGTTTGGTACTCTTTTATTCATTTTACACTATATAAACGATTTTATTCCATGATATGTCTCATTGCCTCATAACAATATGGCTGACCAATGACAACCGAGGAATAAGGACATGTACCGTTCAGAACTACATTCAGCGCATTCGCTAATTGGCGCACTTTCTTCATTTTTTGAAAAACAAATAAAATTTTTATACTATGGGTTTGAATTTTGCATCACCCTGTATATGTTTTCCATACAACAACCAAATATACTACCTAAGAATTGCAAACATGATAAAATGGTAAGAAAATCTACACATTACAACAAAAAATTTTAAAAAATGAAGATAGTACCTGTTGTTATACATGAAGCAATATAACCCTTGCAGTCTTGATGAGACCACGTGACACTCATCCTAAGTAGAAAAAGTATGTCTTCAAACACGAATTTCTTCACTTTTCTTCTAAACTCAACTAATTGGTATATATATGTTGTTAGGCAACATCTCAACAATATAACATATGTCATTTTTATATATATTATATTGTTGTGCATTCTTCCTAACTACTGTATATTTAAGGCTATATCTCTGAAACTTCTGAATATATTTTAATGTAATAAAGCTCAAATTGAAGAGCTGTACCCTCTTCATATTCTGACTGCAAGCAGCGCCCCCTACTGTAGAAGGAAAGTTATCTTGTGCATATCATGTTTGGTACTCTTTTATTCATTTTACACTATATAAACGATTTTATTCCATGATATGTCTCATTGCCTCATAACAATATGGCTGACCAATGACAACCGAGGAATAAGGACATGTACCGTTCAGAACTACACACAGCGCATTCGCTAATTGGCGCACTTTCTTCATTTTTTGAAAAACAAATAAAATTTTTATACTATGGGTTTGAATTTTGCATCACCCTGTATATGTTTTCCATACAACAACCAAATATAGTACCTAAGAATTGCAAACATTATAAAATGGTAAGAAAATCTACACATTACAACAAAAAATTTTAAAAAATGAAGATAGTACCTGTTGTTATACATGAAGCAATATAACCCTTGCAGTCTTGATGAGACCACGTGACACTCATCCTAAGTAGAAAAAGTATGTCTTCAAAAACGAATCTCTTCACTTTTCTTCTAAACTCAACTAATTGGTATATATATGTTGTTAGGCAACATCTCAACAATATAACATATGTCATTTTTATATATATTATATTGTTGTGCATTCTTCCTAACTACTGTATATTTAAGGCTATATCTCTGAAACTTCTGAATATATTTTAATGTAATAAAGCTCAAATTGAAGAGCTGTACCCTCTTCATATTCTGACTGCAAGCAGCGCCCCCTACTGTAGAAGGAAAGTTATCTTGTGCATATCATGTTTGGTACTCTTTTATTCATTTTACACTATATAAACGATTTTATTCCATGATATGTCTCATTGCCTCATAACAATATGGCTGACCAATGACAACCGAGGAATAAGGACATGTACCGTTCAGAACTACATACAGCGCATTCGCTAATTGGCGCACTTTCTTCATTTTTTGAAAAACAAATAAAATTTTTATACTATGGGTTTGAATTTTGCATCACCCTGTATATGTTTTCCATACAACAACCAAATATACTACCTAAGAATTGCAAACATGATAAAATGGTAAGAAAATCTACACATTACAACAAAAAAATTTAAAAAATGAAGATAGTACCTGTTGTTATACATGAAGCAATATAACCCTTGCAGTCTTGATGAGACCACGTGACACTCATCCTAAGTAGAAAAAGTATGTCTTCAAACACGAATTTCTTCACTTTTCTTCTAAACTCAACTAATTGGTATATATATGTTGTTAGGCAACATCTCAACAATATAACATATGTCATTTTTATATATATTATATTGTTGTGCATTCTTCCTAACTACTGTATATTTAAGGCTATATCTCTGAAACTTCTGAATATATTTTAATGTAATAAAGCTCAAATTGAAGAGCTGTACCCTCTTCATATTCTGACTGCAAGCAGCGCCCCCTACTGTAGAAGGAAAGTTATCTTGTGCATATCATGTTTGGTACTCTTTTATTCATTTTACACTATATAAACGATTTTATTCCATGATATGTCTCATTGCCTCATAACAATATGGCTGACCAATGACAACCGAGGAATAAGGACATGTACCGTTCAGAACTACACACAGCGCATTCGCTAATTGGCGCACTTTCTTCATTTTTTGAAAAACAAATAAAATTTTTATACTATGGGTTTGAATTTTGCATCACCCTGTATATGTTTTCCATACAACAACCAAATATACTACCTAAGAATTGCAAACATGATAAAATGGTAAGAAAATCTACACATTACAACAAAAAATTTTAAAAAATGAAGATAGTACCTGTTGTTATACATGAAGCAATATAACCCTTGCAGTCTTGATGAGACCACGTGACACTCATCCTAAGTAGAAAAAGTATGTCTTCAAACACGAATTTCTTCACTTTTCTTCTAAACTCAACTAATTGGTATATATATGTTGTTAGGCAACATCTCAACAATATAACATATGTCATTTTTATATATATTATATTGTTGTGCATTCTTCCTAACTACTGTATATTTAAGGCTATATCTCCGAAACTTCTGAATATATTTTAATGTAATAAAGCTCAAATTGAAGAGCTGTACCCTCTTCATATTCTGACTGCAAGCAGCGCCCCTACTGTGGAAGGAAAGTTATCTTGTGCATATCATGTTTGGTACTCTTTTATTCATTTTTCACTATATAAACGATTTTATTCCATGATATGTCTCATTGCCTCATAACAATATGGCTGACCAATGACAACCGAGGAATAAGGACATGTACCGTTCAGAACTACATACAGCGCATTCGCTAATTGGCGCACTTTCTTCATTTTTTGAAAAACAAATAAAATTTTTATACTATGGGTTTGAATTTTGCATCACCCTGTATATGTTTTCCATACAACAACCAAATATACTACCTAAGAATTGCAAACATGATAAAATGGTAAGAAAATCTACACATTACAACAAAAAATTTTAAAAAATGAAGATAGTACCTGTTGTTATACATGAAGCAATATAACCCTTGCAGTCTTGATGAGACCACGTGACACTCATCCTAAGTAGAAAAAGTATGTCTTCAAACACGAATTTCTTCACTTTTCTTCTAAACTCAACTAATTGGTATATATATGTTGTTAGGCAACATCTCAACAATATAACATATGTCATTTTTATATATATTATATTGTTGTGCATTCTTCCTAACTACTGTATATTTAAGGCTATATCTCCGAAACTTCTGAATATATTTTAATGTAATAAAGCTCAAATTGAAGAGCTGTACCCTCTTCATATTCTGACTGCAAGCAGCGCCCCTACTGTAGAAGGAAAGTTATCTTGTGCATATCATGTTTGGTACTCTTTTATTCATTTTTCACTATATAAACGATTTTATTCCATGATATGTCTCATTGCCTCATAACAATATGGCTGACCAATGACAACCGAGGAATAAGGACATGTACCGTTCAGAACTACATACAGCGCATTCGCTAATTGGCGCACTTTCTTCATTTTTTGAAAAACAAATAAAATTTTTATACTATGGGTTTGAATTTTGCATCACCCTGTATATGTTTTCCATACAACAACCAAATATACTACCTAAGAATTGCAAACATGATAAAATGGTAAGAAAATCTACACATTACAACAAAAAATTTTAAAAAATGAAGATAGTACCTGTTGTTATACATGAAGCAATATAACCCTTGCAGTCTTGATGAGACCACGTGACACTCATCCTAAGTAGAAAAAGTATGTCTTCAAACACGAATTTCTTCACTTTTCTTCTAAACTCAACTAATTGGTATATATATGTTGTTAGGCAACACCTCAACAATATAACATATGTCATTTTTATATATATTATATTGTTGTGCATTCTTCCTAACTACTGTATATTTAAGGCTATATCTCCGAAACTTCTGAATATATTTTAATGTAATAAAGCTCAAATTGAAGAGCTGTACCCTCTTCATATTCTGACTGCAAGCAGCGCCCCTACTGTAGAAGGAAAGTTATCTTGTGCATATCATGTTTGGTACTCTTTTATTCATTTTTCACTATATAAACGATTTTATTCCATGATATGTCTCATTGCCTCATAACAATATGGGTGACCAATGACAACCGAGGAATAAGGACATGTACCGTTCAGAACTACATACAGCGCATTCGCTAATTGGCGCACTTTCTTCATTTTTTGAAAAACAAATAAAATTTTTATACTATGGGTTTGAATTTTGCATCACCCTGTATATGTTTTCCATACAACAACCAAATATACTACCTAAGAATTGCAAACATGATAAAATGGTAAGAAAATCTACACATTACAACAAAAAAATTTAAAAAATGAAGATAGTACCTGTTGTTATACATGAAGCAATATAACCCTTGCAGTCTTGATGAGACCACGTGACACTCATCCTAAGTAGAAAAAGTATGTCTTCAAACACGAATTTCTTCACTTTTCTTCTAAACTCAACTAATTGGTATATATATGTTGTTAGGCAACATCTCAACAATATAACATATGTCATTTTTATATATATTATATTGTTGTGCATTCTTCCTAACTACTGTATATTTAAGGCTATATCTCTGAAACTTCTGAATATATTTTAATGTAATAAAGCTCAAATTGAAGAGCTGTACCCTCTTCATATTCTGACTGCAAGCAGCGCCCCCTACTGTAGAAGGAAAGTTATCTTGTGCATATCATGTTTGGTACTCTTTTATTCATTTTACACTATATAAACGATTTTATTCCATGATATGTCTCATTGCCTCATAACAATATGGCTGACCAATGACAACCGAGGAATAAGGACATGTACCGTTCAGAACTACACACAGCGCATTCGCTAATTGGCGCACTTTCTTCATTTTTTGAAAAACAAATAAAATTTTTATACTATGGGTTTGAATTTTGCATCACCCTGTATATGTTTTCCATACAACAACCAAATATACTACCTAAGAATTGCAAACATGATAAAATGGTAAGAAAATCTACACATTACAACAAAAAATTTTAAAAAATGAAGATAGTACCTGTTGTTATACATGAAGCAATATAACCCTTGCAGTCTTGATGAGACCACGTGACACTCATCCTAAGTAGAAAAAGTATGTCTTCAAACACGAATTTCTTCACTTTTCTTCTAAACTCAACTAATTGGTATATATATGTTGTTAGGCAACATCTCAACAATATAACATATGTCATTTTTATATATATTATATTGTTGTGCATTCTTCCTAACTACTGTATATTTAAGGCTATATCTCCGAAACTTCTGAATATATTTTAATGTAATAAAGCTCAAATTGAAGAGCTGTACCCTCTTCATATTCTGACTGCAAGCAGCGCCCCTACTGTAGAAGGAAAGTTATCTTGTGCATATCATGTTTGGTACTCTTTTATTCATTTTTCACTATATAAACGATTTTATTCCATGATATGTCTCATTGCCTCATAACAATATGGCTGACCAATGACAACCGAGGAATAAGGACATGTACCGTTCAGAACTACATACAGCGCATTCGCTAATTGGCGCACTTTCTTCATTTTTTGAAAAACAAATAAAATTTTTATACTATGGGTTTGAATTTTGCATCACCCTGTATATGTTTTCCATACAACAACCAAATATACTACCTAAGAATTGCAAACATGATAAAATGGTAAGAAAATCTACACATTACAACAAAAAATTTTAAAAAATGAAGATAGTACCTGTTGTTATACATGAAGCAATATAACCCTTGCAGTCTTGATGAGACCACGTGACACTCATCCTAAGTAGAAAAAGTATGTCTTCAAACACGAATTTCTTCACTTTTCTTCTAAACTCAACTAATTGGTATATATATGTTGTTAGGCAACATCTCAACAATATAACATATGTCATTTTTATATATATTATATTGTTGTGCATTCTTCCTAACTACTGTATATTTAAGGCTATATCTCCGAAACTTCTGAATATATTTTAATGTAATAAAGCTCAAATTGAAGAGCTGTACCCTCTTCATATTCTGACTGCAAGCAGCGCCCCTACTGTAGAAGGAAAGTTATCTTGTGCATATCATGTTTGGTACTCTTTTATTCATTTTTCACTATATAAACGATTTTATTCCATGATATGTCTCATTGCCTCATAACAATATGGCTGACCAATGACAACCGAGGAATAAGGACATGTACCGTTCAGAACTACATACAGCGCATTCGCTAATTGGCGCACTTTCTTCATTTTTTGAAAAACAAATAAAATTTTTATACTATGGGTTTGAATTTTGCATCACCCTGTATATGTTTTCCATACAACAACCAAATATACTACCTAAGAATTGCAAACATGATAAAATGGTAAGAAAATCTACACATTACAACAAAAAAATTTAAAAAATGAAGATAGTACCTGTTGTTATACATGAAGCAATATAACCCTTGCAGTCTTGATGAGACCACGTGACACTCATCCTAAGTAGAAAAAGTATGTCTTCAAACACGAATTTCTTCACTTTTCTTCTAAACTCAACTAATTGGTATATATATGTTGTTAGGCAACACCTCAACAATATAACATATGTCATTTTTATATATATTATATTGTTGTGCATTCTTCCTAACTACTGTATATTTAAGGCTATATCTCCGAAAATTCTGAATATATTTTAATGTAATAAAGCTCAAATTGAAGAGCTGTACCCTCTTCATATTCTGACTGCAAGCAGCGCCCCTACTGTAGAAGGAAAGTTATCTTGTGCATATCATGTTTGGTACTCTTTTATTCATTTTACACTATATAAACGATTTTATTCCATGATATGTCTCATTGCCTCATAACAATATGGCTGACCAATGACAACCGAGGAATAAGGACATGTACCGTTCAGAACTACATACAGCGCATTCGCTAATTGGCGCACTTTCTTCATTTTTTGAAAAACAAATAAAATTTTTATACTATGGGTTTGAATTTTGCATCACCCTGTATATGTTTTCCATACAACAACCAAATATACTACCTAAGAATTGCAAACATGATAAAATGGTAAGAAAATCTACACATTACAACAAAAAATTTTAAAAAATGAAGATAGTACCTGTTGTTATACATGAAGCAATATAACCCTTGCAGTCTTGATGAGACCACGTGACACTCATCCTAAGTAGAAAAAGTATGTCTTCAAACACGAATTTCTTCACTTTTCTTCTAAACTCAACTAATTGGTATATATATGTTGTTAGGCAACATCTCAACAATATAACATATGTCATTTTTATATATATTATATTGTTGTGCATTCTTCCTAACTACTGTATATTTAAGGCTATATCTCTGAAACTTCTGAATATATTTTAATGTAATAAAGCTCAAATTGAAGAGCTGTACCCTCTTCATATTCTGACTGCAAGCAGCGCCCCCTACTGTAGAAGGAAAGTTATCTTGTGCATATCATGTTTGGTACTCTTTTATTCATTTTACACTATATAAACGATTTTATTCCATGATATGTCTCATTGCCTCATAACAATATGGCTGACCAATGACAACCGAGGAATAAGGACATGTACCGTTCAGAACTACACACAGCGCATTCGCTAATTGGCGCACTTTCTTCATTTTTTGAAAAACAAATAAAATTTTTATACTATGGGTTTGAATTTTGCATCACCCTGTATATGTTTTCCATACAACAACCAAATATACTACCTAAGAATTGCAAACATGATAAAATGGTAAGAAAATCTACACATTACAACAAAAAATTTTAAAAAATGAAGATAGTACCTGTTGTTATACATGAAGCAATATAACCCTTGCAGTCTTGATGAGACCACGTGACACTCATCCTAAGTAGAAAAAGTATGTCTTCAAACACGAATTTCTTCACTTTTCTTCTAAACTCAACTAATTGGTATATATATGTTGTTAGGCAACATCTCAACAATATAACATATGTCATTTTTATATATATTATATTGTTGTGCATTCTTCCTAACTACTGTATATTTAAGGCTATATCTCCGAAACTTCTGAATATATTTTAATGTAATAAAGCTCAAATTGAAGAGCTGTACCCTCTTCATATTCTGACTGCAAGCAGCGCCCCTACTGTAGAAGGAAAGTTATCTTGTGCATATCATGTTTGGTACTCTTTTATTCATTTTTCACTATATAAACGATTTTATTCCATGATATGTCTCATTGCCTCATAACAATATGGCTGACCAATGACAACCGAGGAATAAGGACATGTACCGTTCAGAACTACATACAGCGCATTCGCTAATTGGCGCACTTTCTTCATTTTTTGAAAAACAAATAAAATTTTTATACTATGGGTTTGAATTTTGCATCACCCTGTATATGTTTTCCATACAACAACCAAATATACTACCTAAGAATTGCAAACATGATAAAATGGTAAGAAAATCTACACATTACAACAAAAAATTTTAAAAAATGAAGATAGTACCTGTTGTTATACATGAAGCAATATAACCCTTGCAGTCTTGATGAGACCACGTGACACTCATCCTAAGTAGAAAAAGTATGTCTTCAAACACGAATTTCTTCACTTTTCTTCTAAACTCAACTAATTGGTATATATATGTTGTTAGGCAACATCTCAACAATATAACATATGTCATTTTTATATATATTATATTGTTGTGCATTCTTCCTAACTACTGTATATTTAAGGCTATATCTCCGAAACTTCTGAATATATTTTAATGTAATAAAGCTCAAATTGAAGAGCTGTACCCTCTTCATATTCTGACTGCAAGCAGCGCCCCTACTGTAGAAGGAAAGTTATCTTGTGCATATCATGTTTGGTACTCTTTTATTCATTTTTCACTATATAAACGATTTTATTCCATGATATGTCTCATTGCCTCATAACAATATGGCTGACCAATGACAACCGAGGAATAAGGACATGTACCGTTCAGAACTACATACAGCGCATTCGCTAATTGGCGCACTTTCTTCATTTTTTGAAAAACAAATAAAATTTTTATACTATGGGTTTGAATTTTGCATCACCCTGTATATGTTTTCCATACAACAACCAAATATACTACCTAAGAATTGCAAACATGATAAAATGGTAAGAAAATCTACACATTACAACAAAAAATTTTAAAAAATGAAGATAGTACCTGTTGTTATACATGAAGCAATATAACCCTTGCAGTCTTGATGAGACCACGTGACACTCATCCTAAGTAGAAAAAGTATGTCTTCAAACACGAATTTCTTCACTTTTCTTCTAAACTCAACTAATTGGTATATATATGTTGTTAGGCAACACCTCAACAATATAACATATGTCATTTTTATATATATTATATTGTTGTGCATTCTTCCTAACTACTGTATATTTAAGGCTATATCTCCGAAACTTCTGAATATATTTTAATGTAATAAAGCTCAAATTGAAGAGCTGTACCCTCTTCATATTCTGACTGCAAGCAGCGCCCCTACTGTAGAAGGAAAGTTATCTTGTGCATATCATGTTTGGTACTCTTTTATTCATTTTTCACTATATAAACGATTTTATTCCATGATATGTCTCATTGCCTCATAACAATATGGCTGACCAATGACAACCGAGGAATAAGGACATGTACCGTTCAGAACTACATACAGCGCATTCGCTAATTGGCGCACTTTCTTCATTTTTTGAAAAACAAATAAAATTTTTATACTATGGGTTTGAATTTTGCATCACCCTGTATATGTTTTCCATACAACAACCAAATATACTACCTAAGAATTGCAAACATGATAAAATGGTAAGAAAATCTACACATTACAACAAAAAAATTTAAAAAATGAAGATAGTACCTGTTGTTATACATGAAGCAATATAACCCTTGCAGTCTTGATGAGACCACGTGACACTCATCCTAAGTAGAAAAAGTATGTCTTCAAACACGAATTTCTTCACTTTTCTTCTAAACTCAACTAATTGGTATATATATGTTGTTAGGCAACATCTCAACAATATAACATATGTCATTTTTATATATATTATATTGTTGTGCATTCTTCCTAACTACTGTATATTTAAGGCTATATCTCTGAAACTTCTGAATATATTTTAATGTAATAAAGCTCAAATTGAAGAGCTGTACCCTCTTCATATTCTGACTGCAAGCAGCGCCCCCTACTGTAGAAGGAAAGTTATCTTGTGCATATCATGTTTGGTACTCTTTTATTCATTTTACACTATATAAACGATTTTATTCCATGATATGTCTCATTGCCTCATAACAATATGGCTGACCAATGACAACCGAGGAATAAGGACATGTACCGTTCAGAACTACACACAGCGCATTCGCTAATTGGCGCACTTTCTTCATTTTTTGAAAAACAAATAAAATTTTTATACTATGGGTTTGAATTTTGCATCACCCTGTATATGTTTTCCATACAACAACCAAATATACTACCTAAGAATTGCAAACATGATAAAATGGTAAGAAAATCTACACATTACAACAAAAAATTTTAAAAAATGAAGATAGTACCTGTTGTTATACATGAAGCAATATAACCCTTGCAGTCTTGATGAGACCACGTGACACTCATCCTAAGTAGAAAAAGTATGTCTTCAAACACGAATTTCTTCACTTTTCTTCTAAACTCAACTAATTGGTATATATATGTTGTTAGGCAACATCTCAACAATATAACATATGTCATTTTTATATATATTATATTGTTGTGCATTCTTCCTAACTACTGTATATTTAAGGCTATATCTCCGAAACTTCTGAATATATTTTAATGTAATAAAGCTCAAATTGAAGAGCTGTACCCTCTTCATATTCTGACTGCAAGCAGCGCCCCTACTGTAGAAGGAAAGTTATCTTGTGCATATCATGTTTGGTACTCTTTTATTCATTTTTCACTATATAAACGATTTTATTCCATGATATGTCTCATTGCCTCATAACAATATGGCTGACCAATGACAACCGAGGAATAAGGACATGTACCGTTCAGAACTACATACAGCGCATTCGCTAATTGGCGCACTTTCTTCATTTTTTGAAAAACAAATAAAATTTTTATACTATGGGTTTGAATTTTGCATCACCCTGTATATGTTTTCCATACAACAACCAAATATACTACCTAAGAATTGCAAACATGATAAAATGGTAAGAAAATCTACACATTACAACAAAAAATTTTAAAAAATGAAGATAGTACCTGTTGTTATACATGAAGCAATATAACCCTTGCAGTCTTGATGAGACCACGTGACACTCATCCTAAGTAGAAAAAGTATGTCTTCAAACACGAATTTCTTCACTTTTCTTCTAAACTCAACTAATTGGTATATATATGTTGTTAGGCAACATCTCAACAATATAACATATGTCATTTTTATATATATTATATTGTTGTGCATTCTTCCTAACTACTGTATATTTAAGGCTATATCTCCGAAACTTCTGAATATATTTTAATGTAATAAAGCTCAAATTGAAGAGCTGTACCCTCTTCATATTCTGACTGCAAGCAGCGCCCCTACTGTAGAAGGAAAGTTATCTTGTGCATATCATGTTTGGTACTCTTTTATTCATTTTTCACTATATAAACGATTTTATTCCATGATATGTCTCATTGCCTCATAACAATATGGCTGACCAATGACAACCGAGGAATAAGGACATGTACCGTTCAGAACTACATACAGCGCATTCGCTAATTGGCGCACTTTCTTCATTTTTTGAAAAACAAATAAAATTTTTATACTATGGGTTTGAATTTTGCATCACCCTGTATATGTTTTCCATACAACAACCAAATATACTACCTAAGAATTGCAAACATGATAAAATGGTAAGAAAATCTACACATTACAACAAAAAATTTTAAAAAATGAAGATAGTACCTGTTGTTATACATGAAGCAATATAACCCTTGCAGTCTTGATGAGACCACGTGACACTCATCCTAAGTAGAAAAAGTATGTCTTCAAACACGAATTTCTTCACTTTTCTTCTAAACTCAACTAATTGGTATATATATGTTGTTAGGCAACATCTCAACAATATAACATATGTCATTTTTATATATATTATATTGTTGTGCATTCTTCCTAACTACTGTATATTTAAGGCTATATCTCCGAAACTTCTGAATATATTTTAATGTAATAAAGCTCAAATTGAAGAGCTGTACCCTCTTCATATTCTGACTGCAAGCAGCGCCCCTACTGTAGAAGGAAAGTTATCTTGTGCATATCATGTTTGGTACTCTTTTATTCATTTTTCACTATATAAACGATTTTATTCCATGATATGTCTCATTGCCTCATAACAATATGGCTGACCAATGACAACCGAGGAATAAGGACATGTACCGTTCAGAACTACATACAGCGCATTCGCTAATTGGCGCACTTTCTTCATTTTTTGAAAAACAAATAAAATTTTTATACTATGGGTTTGAATTTTGCATCACCCTGTATATGTTTTCCATACAACAACCAAATATACTACCTAAGAATTGCAAACATGATAAAATGGTAAGAAAATCTACACATTACAACAAAAAATTTTAAAAAATGAAGATAGTACCTGTTGTTATACATGAAGCAATATAACCCTTGCAGTCTTGATGAGACCACGTGACACTCATCCTAAGTAGAAAAAGTATGTCTTCAAACACGAATTTCTTCACTTTTCTTCTAAACTCAACTAATTGGTATATATATGTTGTTAGGCAACATCTCAACAATATAACATATGTCATTTTTATATATATTATATTGTTGTGCATTCTTCCTAACTACTGTATATTTAAGGCTATATCTCCGAAACTTCTGAATATATTTTAATGTAATAAAGCTCAAATTGAAGAGCTGTACCCTCTTCATATTCTGACTGCAAGCAGCGCCCCTACTGTAGAAGGAAAGTTATCTTGTGCATATCATGTTTGGTACTCTTTTATTCATTTTTCACTATATAAACGATTTTATTCCATGATATGTCTCATTGCCTCATAACAATATGGCTGACCAATGACAACCGAGGAATAAGGACATGTACCGTTCAGAACTACATACAGCGCATTCGCTAATTGGCGCACTTTCTTCATTTTTTGAAAAACAAATAAAATTTTTATACTATGGGTTTGAATTTTGCATCACCCTGTATATGTTTTCCATACAACAACCAAATATACTACCTAAGAATTGCAAACATGATAAAATGGTAAGAAAATCTACACATTACAACAAAAAATTTTAAAAAATGAAGATAGTACCTGTTGTTATACATGAAGCAATATAACCCTTGCAGTCTTGATGAGACCACGTTACACTCATCCTAAGTAGAAAAAGTATGTCTTCAAACACGAATTTCTTCACTTTTCTTCTAAACTCAACTAATTGGTATATATATGTTGTTAGGCAACATCTCAACAATATAACATATGTCATTTTTATATATATTATATTGTTGTGCATTCTTCCTAACTACTGTATATTTAAGGCTATATCTCCGAAACTTCTGAATATATTTTAATGAAATAAAGCTCAAATTGAAGAGCTGTACCCTCTTCATATTCTGACTGCAAGCAGCGCCCCCTACTGTAGAAGGAAAGTTATCTTGTGCATATCATGTTTGGTACTCTTTTATTCATTTTACACTATATAAACGATTTTATTCCATGATATGTCTCATTGCCTCATAACAAATTGCTGACCAATGACAACCGAGGAATAAGGACATGTACCGTTCAGAACTACACACAGCGCATTCGCTAATTGGTGCACTTTCTTCATTTTTTGAAAAACAAATAAAATTTTTATGCTATGGGTTTGAATTTTGCATCACCCTGTATATGTTTTCCATACAACAACCAAATATACTACCTAAGAATTGCAAACATGATAAAATGGTAAGAAAATCTACACATTACAACAAAAAATTTTAAAAAATGAAGATAGTACCTGTTGTTATACATGAAGCAATATAACCCTTGCAGTCTTGATGAGACCACGTGACACTCATCCTAAGTAGAAAAAGTATGTCTTCAAACACGAATTTCTTCACTTTTCTTCTAAACTCAACTAATTGGTATATATATGTTGTTAGGCAACATCTCAACAATATAACATATGTCATTTTTATATATATTATATTGTTGTGCATTCTTCCTAACTACTGTATATTTAAGGCTATATCTCCGAAACTTCTGAATATATTTTAATGTAATAAAGCTCAAATTGAAGAGCTGTACCCTCTTCATATTCTGACTGCAAGCAGCGCCCCTACTGTAGAAGGAAAGTTATCTTGTGCATATCATGTTTGGTACTCTTTTATTCATTTTTCACTATATAAACGATTTTATTCCATGATATGTCTCATTGCCTCATAACAATATGGCTGACCAATGACAACCGAGGAATAAGGACATGTACCGTTCAGAACTACATACAGCGCATTCGCTAATTGGCGCACTTTCTTCATTTTTTGAAAAACAAATAAAATTTTTATACTATGGGTTTGAATTTTGCATCACCCTGTATATGTTTTCCATACAACAACCAAATATACTACCTAAGAATTGCAAACATGATAAAATGGTAAGAAAATCTACACATTACAACAAAAAATTTTAAAAATGAAGATAGTACCTGTTGTTATACATGAAGCAATATAACCCTTGCAGTCTTGATGAGACCACGTGACACTCATCCTAAGTAGAAAAAGTATGTCTTCAAACACGAATTTCTTCACTTTTCTTCTAAACTCAACTAATTGGTATATATATGTTGTTAGGCAACATCTCAACAATATAACATATGTCATTTTTATATATATTATATTGTTGTGCATTTCTTCCTAACTACTGTATATTTAAGCTATATCTCTGAAACTTCTGAATATATTTTAATGTAATAAAGCTCAAATTGAAGAGCTGTACCCTCTTCATATTCTGACTGCAAGCAGCGCCCCCTACTGTAGAAGGAAAGTTATCTTGTGCATATCATGTTGGTACTCTTTTATTCATTTTACACTATATAAACGATTTTATTCCATGATATGTCTCATTGCCTCATAACAATATGGCTGACCAATGACAACCGAGGAATAAGGACATGTACCGTTCAGAACTACACACAGCGCATTCGCTAATTGGCGCACTTTCTTCATTTTTTGAAAAACAAATAAAATTTTTTATACTATGGGTTTGAATTTTGCATCACCCTGTATATGTTTTCCATACAACAACCAAATATAGTACCTAAGAATTGCAAACATTATAAAATGGTAAGAAAATCTACACATTACAACAAAAAATTTTTAAAAAATGAAGATAGTACCTGTTGTTATACATGAAGCAATATAACCCTGCAGTCTTTGATGAGACACGTGACACTCATCCTAAGTAGAAAAAGTATGTCTTCAAAAACGAATCTCTTCACTTTTCTTCTAAACTCAACTAATTGGTATATATATGTTGTTAGGCAACATCTCAACAATATAACATATGTCATTTTTATATATTATATTGTTGTGCATTCTTCCTAACTACTGTATATTTAAGGCTATATCTCTGAAACTTCTGAATTATATTTTAATGTAATAAAGCTCAAATTGAAGAGCTGTACCCTCTTCATATTCTGACTGCAAGCAGCGCCCCCTACTGTAGAAGGAAAGTTATCTTGTGCATATCATGTTTGGTACTCTTTTATTCATTTTACACTATATAACGATTTTATTCCATGATATGTCTCATTGCCTCATAACAATATGGCTGACCAATGACAACCGAGGAATAAGGACATGTACCGTTCAGAACTACATACAGCGCATTCGCTAATTGGCGCACTTTCTTCATTTTTTGAAAAACAAATAAAATTTTTATACTATGGGTTTGAATTTTGCATCACCCTGTATATGTTTTCCATACAACAACCAAATATACTACCTAAGAATTGCAAACATGATAAAATGGTAAGAAAATCTACACATTACAACAAAAAAATTTAAAAAATGAAGATAGTACCTGTTGTTATACATGAAGCAATATAACCCTTGCAGTCTTGATGAGACCACGTGACACTCATCCTAAGTAGAAAAAAGTATGTCTTCAAACACGAATTTCTTCACTTTCTTCTAAACTCAACTAATTGGTATATATATGTTGTTAGGCAACATCTCAACAATATAACATATGTCATTTTTATATATATATATTGTTGTGCATTCTTCCTAACTACTGTATATTTAAGGCTATATCTCTGAAACTTCTGAATATATTTTAATGTAATAAAGCTCAAATTGAAGAGCTGTACCCTCTTCATATTCTGACTGCAAGCAGCGCCCCCTACTGTAGAAGGAAAGTTATCTTGTGCATATCATGTTTGGTACTCTTTTATTCATTTTACACTATATAAACGATTTTATTCCATGGATATGTCTCATTGCCTCATAACAATATGGCTGACCAATGACAACCGAGGAATAAGGACATGTACCGTTCAGAACTACACACAGCGCATTCGCTAATTGGCGCACTTTCTTCATTTTTTGAAAAACAAATAAAATTTTTATACTATGGGTTTGAATTTTGCATCACCTGTATATGTTTTCCATACAACAACCAAATATACTACCTAAGAATTGCAAACATGATAAAATGGTAAGAAAATCTACACATTACAACAAAAAATTTTAAAAAATGAAGATAGTACCTGTTGTTATACATGAAGCAATATAACCCTTGCAGTTCTTGATGAGACCACGTGACACTCATCCTAAGTAGAAAAAGTATGTCTTCAAACACGAATTTCTTCACTTTTCTTCTAAACTCAACTAATTGGTATATATATGTTGTTAGGCAACATCTCAACAATATAACATATGTCATTTTTATATATATTATATTGTTGTGCATTCTTCCTAACTACTGTATATTTAAGGCTATATCTCCGAAACTTCTGAATATATTTTAATGTAATAAAGCTCAAATTGAAGAGCTGTACCCTCTTCATATTCTGACTGCAAGCAGCGCCCCTACTGTAGAAGGAAAGTTATCTTGTGCATATCATGTTTGGTACTCTTTTATTCATTTTTCACTATATAAACGATTTTATTCCATGATATGTCTCATTGCCTCATAACAATATGGCTGACCAATGACAACCGAGGAATAAGGACATGTACCGTTCAGAACTACATACAGCGCATTCGCTAATTGGCGCACTTTCTTCATTTTTTGAAAAACAAATAAAATTTTTATACTATGGGTTTGAATTTTGCATCACCCTGTATATGTTTTCCATACAACAACCAAATATACTACCTAAGAATTGCAAACATGATAAAATGGTAAGAAAATCTACACATTACAACAAAAAATTTTAAAAAATGAAGATAGTACCTGTTGTTATACATGAAGCAATATAACCCTTGCAGTCTTGATGAGACCACGTGACACTCATCCTAAGTAGAAAAAGTATGTCTTCAAACACGAATTTCTTCACTTTTCTTCTAAACTCAACTAATTGGTATATATATGTTGTTAGGCAACATCTCAACAATATAACATATGTCATTTTATATATATTATATTGTTGTGCATTCTTCCTAACTACTGTATATTTAAGGCTATATCTCCGAAACTTCTGAATATATTTTAATGTAATAAAGCTCAAATTGAAGAGCTGTACCCTCTTCATATTCTGACTGCAAGCAGCGCCCCTACTGTAGAAGGAAAGTTATCTTGTGCATATCATGTTTGGTACTCTTTTATTCATTTTTCACTATATAAACGATTTTATTCCATGATATGTCCTCATTGCCTCATAACAATATGGCCTGACCAATGACAACCGAGGA
>NW_027657703.1:0-21468 GCF_964235325.1 Thermobia domestica | reverse complement strand
AGTAAAACAAAATGTTGCTAAATGGACAAGAAAGTTTTATTTTCGTTTATTGTTCATATTTACTGATGTTTTGAGATGAAATTTACCACATACATGTCTTCGCCGATTATACGCATACTAATGTAAGAAATATCGGGCGAATTCGTTATCAAATTATTTTCCTACAAAAATATATTTATAGACATGCGACAATAATTTTGGACATGAGTGTACATCAACTACATGGATTTCTTCAACAGAAGTAAAGTCTTCAATGATTGTTCTTGATGCTTTCAATTCTAAAACCCGATTAGGATTCAGGGTATCTTTTGAATGCAAGCGAATGAAGGCTGCGTCTAGCTCAAAATGAAATGAAATTAAATCTTTCAGTTTAACGTCCCACGATTATGTTTGTTAGGCTAAGGGAGACGATGATTAATGTAACTTAATAATGATGGAAGAATTGGTGGAATGAAAAAGTGGGAGGAAACAGGAGTACCTCGAGAAAATCCACGGACACGATATTGTCCACCACAAACAACTTTGTTGGGGATCGAACCAGGATCCCCCAGCGCCCAGGGGTAAGGGCTCTACCACTGAACCACCGTGACACCCTGCGTCTAGTTTGAGTATTACGTATGAGTCTCTCAGACATCTTCCGCGGTGGTGGCCGGTTCTCGGTGATGAGAAAAACTTAATTGGGGCGCACGTAAAAGAAAGCATTATTTGCTAAAGAGCTTGCATACTAAAAGCTTTTGTCCCTTTTGTTGTTTTGTGGTACTTCATCGACGAATATAGATTAATGTTCTGTACTAAGATTGTTTTAGATTTGAAATGAAATGAACTCTAAGTTTTACGTCCCACGATTATGCTGGCTAGGCTAGAGGATACGGTGATGATGAGAAATGAATGAAATGATGGAATGAAGAAAGTGGGAGAAAACGGGAGAACCCCTTAGAAAACCCATGAGCACGGTGTCTGTTAGGGATGCGCACAAGTCGAGTCGAGACAGGATTTTCTTGACAAAATTCGAGTCGAGACACAGCTCTACCAATAGAGAAACATACATTTTTCGAGTCGAGACATCATTTTTATAGCACATTTTCGAGACGACACAGCCTCAAACCTTGTCTCGTGCGCATCCCTAATGTCTGTAGTGATTCATGAAGGAATATAAACCAACGGATGAGGAACAACAAATAGCTAATATTTTAGCAGGTTCACTCAATGATAACAACAGGAATGAAATGTTGCATCTTTTAAATATTATATATAGTATATATATATATATATATATATATATATATATATATATATATATATATATATATATATATATATATATATATAGAGAGAGAGAGAGAGAGAGAGAGAGAGGCAGATCCAAGGGGGGCTATAGGGGCTATAGCCTCTCCTTGACGCTCAGGTATACACTGGATAAAGCGGGCTTCAATCCTACTTTACACTGGATAAAGTCTCAAACTATAGTTTAGCCCCTCCCTTGATCATACCCTGGATTCGCCCCTGTATATATATATATATACAGGGGCGAATCCAGGGTATGATCAAGGGAGGGGCTAAACTATAGTTTGAGACTTTATCCAGTGTAAAGTAGGATTGAAGCCCGCTTTATCCAGTGTATACCTGAGCGTCAAGGAGAGGCTATAGCCCCTATAGCCCCCCTTGGATCTGCCTCTCTCTCTCTCTCTCTCTCTCTCTCTCTCTCTCTCTATATATATATATATATATATATATATATATATATATATATATATATATATATATATATATATATATATATACTATATATAATATTTAAAAGATGCAACATTTCATTCCTGTTGTTATCATTGAGTGAACCTGCTAAAATATTAGCTATTTGTTGTTCCTCATCCGTTGGTTTATATTCCTTCATGAATCACTACAGACATTAGGGATGCGCACGAGACAAGGTTTGAGGCTGTGTCGTCTCGAAAATGTGCTATAAAAATGATGTCTCGACTCGAAAAATGTATGTTTCTCTATTGGTAGAGCTGTGTCTCGACTCGAATTTTGTCAAGAAAATCCTGTCTCGACTCGACTTGTGCGCATCCCTAACAGACACCGTGCTCATGGGTTTTCTAAGGGGTTCTCCCGTTTTCTCCCACTTTCTTCATTCCATCATTTCATTCATTTCTCATCATCACCGTATCCTCTAGCCTAGCCAGCATAATCGTGGGACGTAAAACTTAGAGTTCATTTCATTTCAAATCTAAAACAATCTTAGTACAGAACATTAATCTATATTCGTCGATGAAGTACCACAAAACAACAAAAGGGACAAAAGCTTTTAGTATGCAAGCTCTTTAGCAAATAATGCTTTCTTTTACGTGCGCCCCAATTAAGTTTTTCTCATCACCGAGAACCGGCCACCACCGCGGAAGATGTCTGAGAGACTCATACGTAATACTCAAACTAGACGCAGGGTGTCACGGTGGTTCAGTGGTAGAGCCCTTACCCCTGGGCGCTGGGGGATCCTGGTTCGATCCCCAACAAAGTTGTTTGTGGTGGACAATATCGTGTCCGTGGATTTTCTCGAGGTACTCCTGTTTCCTCCCACTTTTTCATTCCACCAATTCTTCCATCATTATTAAGTTACATTAATCATCGTCTCCCTTAGCCTAACAAACATAATCGTGGGACGTTAAACTGAAAGATTTAATTTCATTTCATTTTGAGCTAGACGCAGCCTTCATTCGCTTGCATTCAAAAGATACCCTGAATCCTAATCGGGTTTAGAATTGAAAGCATCAAGAACAATCATTGAAGACTTTACTTCTGTTGAAGAAATCCATGTAGTTGATGTACACTCATGTCCAAAATTATTGTCGCATGTCTATAAATATATTTTTGTAGGAAAATAATTTGATAACGAATTCGCCCGATATTTCTTACATTAGTATGCGTATAATCGGCGAAGACATGTATGTGGTAAATTTCATCTCAAAACATCAGTAAATATGAACAATAAACGAAAATAAAACTTTCTTGTCCATTTAGCAACATTTTGTTTTACTCAAACTACTTTTCATGTTTATAATTCTTTTTCTATGAAATTTATCACAAATAGACATTTCCCTATTATACACATAGTATCAGTATTAAAAGTACCCTGGAAAATCATTATGAAATTATATTCTTACAAGAAGACACTTACAGATATGCGACAATCATTTTGGACATGAGTGTACATATGAATCCAAAAGATCAAGGTTATAACTTTTTTAAAAAATGTACAGTATTTCATTACACCAGAAAAAATGAAGGAATTTTATGAAATGCAAAAATTATGCGTTTTCTTTTCTAAGTTCTTCCTAAGTGTTGAAAATCACAATTTAACAATATTTTTCCCTTTTTTTTTCCGTACCTAAGAGGTTTAGAAAAACCTTCTAACATTCGAATTATATCAAATTTAATGCTCTACAAAAAGAGAAGATAACTTTTCTGGCGGGATTTGAGGATAAAGAGTTAAAAGGCAAAAACTGACTAAGTCAAAAAATACTGGGTTTTCTGCATCACCCGGACTTAGCCTAGGCCTTCTTGAATTAGCACATGTTCTGGGAGATCGAAAATTGCGTTTTTAATTAGTGCTTAGGTACACATAACATACACCTCTCCCTGACCGAAATGCTTTTATAGCATTTTGCGACGTAAACTGTACTTGTCGAATGGATTATATGCCAGGCCAGATGTTTCATTTCCATGTACTTGTTTTAATATTAGGCCTATTTGGGCTGTATATTCCAATCGTGATATTTCCGTAGACATTTTTCGTTGTGCCTTTCCCTCCGTAGCTAATAACGTGATTTTTTCCATGTTCTATAATGTGTTCATTCATCCTATCACTTCTTTTCGAGATATTTTTCACTATACACCTTTTTTTTTTATCCTGTCGTCCCCAAAATCCTTTCATTTCACACCTTGTCTAATCACCTAATTTTCAATATTCCTCTCGTGGAGTCCTTAGTTCAATCCTAGCTAGCGCCAAGTTGGCTTTGTTGTTCATAAACACCATGTGCGTGGGTTTTCTCGATGTTCTCCCGTTTTCTCCCAGTTTCTTCATTCCACCATTTCGTTCATTTCTTATCATCATAGTCTCCTTTAGCCTAGTCGGCATATGCGTGGAACGTAAAACTAAAAGATTTCATTTCATTTTCCCTCTAAGTACCAGAAATTCTTCACTATTGCCACCAGGTGAACTATAGGGATGCTCACGAGACGAGTCCAGACAGAATTTTCCTGACAAAATTCGAGTCGAGACACAGCTCTTCCAATAGAGAAGAATACATTTTTCGAGTCGAGACATCACTTTTACAGCACATTTTCGAGACGAGACAGCCTCAAATCTTGTCTCGTGCGCATCCCTAGTGAACTACTTTGATCTTCATGTTCCTGCTTGTTACGCTATTTATATATATGAATATATAAATCAAAAATTAAATATTACAACGAACGTATGCAATTCTGTAGAAAAAAATACGCATAATACTATGTCAATGAGTGAGAAAAAGTGGTGTTACCTGTAGAATTATATACGTATATGAGAACATATGAGTGAAATGAAGATTCATCCTTGAATAGCGTGATATCCTCGGATAAAACAAGTGAAAGGGACATTGAAACCATAATCGCACAGGCTAAACAGATATTCAATTGAAAAGTAGGTATCTAGGCACCGAGCGTCGTGCCAATGGTAGGGACAGAAACCTCTCTCATTTTTGATTCATGTGACGCAGTTTTCCATTCTTCCCTATTTCATTTATTTCTAGTTTCTCTTCCGTACATCTTTTACTATATTTGGATCCATGTGTCAATCGAAGCCTTTCCTCCCTATTTTTCCTTCTATCATTGCTTCGTGTGTCTTAATGTGTTTAATTATCTTATCTCTTCTTTTTGAAATATAGTTTCCAATAAAACTTCCTACTTTTTTCTCTTAAAATTTGTTACACTCTTTCTTAGTAAATTTTAATTTTTCTTCTATTAGAAATATTGCTGTATCAATCACAAACAAGGAAACAGATGGAATCTTTCAAAACGTGGTAATGGAGAAGAATACTGATTATATCATAGATATGAAGGTTAAACGAGAACAGATTATTTTGGCTATTATACTAAATAGAAACAGCGTTACTTGCATATTTAATTTATCACGTAGAGTGCACTAACATGCTGCTGAAGCCAACATCTTTCCTGGGAATGTTACGAGTTCAATAACGTTTGAAGGACTAATATGCTTTTAATGTTTGTATGGTTTCCTTTATAATGAAACGATTTTTTTTAAGGTTGTCCGAGGTAAAATAAGCGACCGCAATCATTGAGAAATCTCAGATCGGAGATGTTTCAAAGAAAATTTATTTACCTCAGGCCTTTAAGGCTTAGAGAGAACAGAACTTAACAGAACAAATGCAGATTAATAGTATTAACTATTTATTAAAGTAAAAGCACACAATATAAAACCGAGAAACGATAACAGAAAATGAACAACATAATTTAAATGAAATAAAGATATGTAGAAAAAATGATATAACTCATCTTTTGTATTATTAAAGAGCATCTAGATCAATACATGTATATGCCAAGTGGCATCTGTTCTAGTCTTTGTATCTTGAAATTGTGTAAGTCATGGCTCTGAAAAATTTTAATCTATTACTTAAGCCATGACAAGATTAATGTTGTCTAAGGGAAATGAAGTTACGATTATAGCAAAGTCAAAGACATTTTTACCTCCTATTAAGGTGACATCCCTCGAGGATCAACCTCGCCTGCTGGTAGTCGAAAAGTGGCTGTTCGAAGTTTTCTTATATATTTTTCGGATAGGCCGGAACATACAGTCACACAATGTTAATTAACATAAATGATAAGAAAGAGGAGAAATCGAAAAGTATGATTAGGCGGAGTTTATGGTGATTCCTTTGACATGTTTATTCGTGATTGGTTATGAACTTGAGTATCAGAACATACGTAGGATGTCATAATGACGTAAAGATAGGAATAATATCCGTTTTCTGGATTTTATTATTTTACCTATTTTTCTTAATTTGATTATCCATTATCGATGATGACAAAATTCCTGTAGTTGGTACAACCACATTTTCCGTATAATGCGTTTCCCGTAGAAAACCACAACTTTCAAAACTTAACTTAGTGGTTTATGCATTTCCAGGATAATATCTGCCATCCTGTTATTCTTGGAGCGTTGTAAAACTGAAATTTCATTTTTGAACTAAAATAGTAATGAAATTGGAAGTCCAAAACCAACGAAGAGAAAACAAGTCTCTGTTATGGGAAAAATAATGATTCAATCAATCTAAAATTACCTATAAATTATCCAAATCAAAAATATCTCTTCCAATAGAAAGGTTTCAATCATCACCTACTATCTGAGAGAATAATTCTCGCTCACCTTCCCCCATTATTCATATCCCAGTATAAATCATTATTGTAAATTCAGCAGCAATTGATCTATTAATAAAGCAAAGGTATCATAAATAATCACGCGCCTTTATAAGGAGTTAAAAGTTCAAAATGCGAGGAAGATTTGGCATTCTCCTTCTCGCAAGCCTTACTGTATGTAGCATGTGTGTCAGTTTCCTTATGGCCACTTTGAACAATCATTCTGCTACGAAATTAAAAAAAAAAACTGTTATCGGTCGCAATATACGAGGTCTGTCTGTGAACTAACTGGATTGGTGATACTGACAATTTATTTGTATGCCAAACTACAAACTACTACATAGTGTTCCCTTGAAAGTAATCCTCCTTCAGTCGAACACACTTTTCCATGCATATCTGCCAACGGTGACGATCCTAGGGGGGGCCGTCCTCCCCAAAGTTCACGTGGGTCCCCTATTGTATTAATGAATATACAATATTTGGCATAATTTGAATGCAATTTGTCTTAAAATCCTCACATATATATATATCTTCTGCATCTGAAAGAGCACCCTCCAAATTTACAGAGAAATCGGCGCCCTTGGTATCTGCTGGAAGGATTCAGTTCGGATGTTCTGAAGGTCCATTGTTACGGTTTTCTTGATGGCCTTCATGCCTTCAAAATGAGTTTCCTTCCTTAAGGAATGACAAATCAATCACTGGAAGCAAGATCTGGGTAATAGCAAGATTAGTCTCAATCTCCGAGGTTCTTCTCGGCCAGGAACTACCGGGTGCTGAGAGCATTGTAACGCATTGTCATAATCCAGCAGCCGCGATTTGTCCTGCCAAAGTTCCCATCTCTTCTCGCGTACTAAGCAAAGCAAGTGCTGAAGGATCTCTTTGTAAGTGTTGAAATTGATTGGCTGGCTATGTGGAAAGAACTCACTGTGAACGATGCCTGTCACATCGAAGAACATAGTCTGCATGACTTTCAGACTGTCTTGCTTTCTTCGGTCTAGGCGACGAAGGAGACTTCTACTGGCAGCTCTGGTGATTGGATTTTGGATTATACTCGAATACCCATGTTTCAACATCAATAATAACTTTATGAAGCAAATTTTATTCCATTTGGAGATGTTTAATGATTTCTGACACTCTTGCATTACCTACTCTTGGCCATTATTCAGCGGCCATGATTATCAAATCTTCAGTGATTATGTCATAAACACTGTTGATCATGTCCATCTGACTGATGATCACTCAGTCAGTTGATGATCACCACACAATCCCGGTCTTCGACAGTTTCACGTTTGAGTCAGTCTCGGTTGTTGAAAGTCTTTCCGTTCCAGAGGATGGGTTCAACTTCCTCATACTCTACATTGAACCTCTTATGCCACGCAAAATACTTGTGTGTGACATGGTGTTCTCTCAATACACTTAATGAGGCATTTGAAATGTGTTTGACCATATTTTTCCTTAATTGTACCAGAAATTTCAGGTTGATTCGTTGATTCATATTTTCCTCAGTTTTCACAACTGTAACGACCTACTAACTGGGGATGTACTTGAACCTGAACCTAGAAAGTAGGGGTGATTTATAAGCCTGAGTCAAAGTAAGATCAAAACCGGTTACCCAAATTGGGGAGGTCTCACGCATTCCGCTTGGGGCAGCACTTTACTGATTTTTATTAAGATCTTTAAGCCTGTCTACAAAGTCCGTTGCAACCATGAAAAATCTGAAACGATGAGACAGATATGAAAACAGAAAAAAACATGCCTTTCATCTTTTCAAAAGTGCAACGTATCACAGTAAAATAAATTGTCCCAGAGTCCCCCACAGGATCCCAGATGGGGTCCAACTCAAAATTTTTAAATGGAAAGGGGGTCAACTTGCATATCGTATCAAAGTTAGTGTTAAATGAAAGATGATAAATCAAGTCTCGACTCTCTACGATAAGCCTGTGTAAAAAAGCGGTGGGTCAAAATATTAACACAATCTTCATTGCAAAGTCTATGGCCACTCGTATGAATCTGAAAGGGTGGGATAGGTGTAACAACAAAAACATGGATATTTTATTATTTCAAAAGTATGATGATTCAAAGTAAAAAAAAAAATGTTTCAGGTTCCCTTGCAGGGTCCTAGACGGGGTCCAACTCAAAATGTTCAGATGGGTTCAAGTTGAGTATGGTATGAAAGCTGATGTTAAGTGAAAGATGAAACACGTCTCGACTCTTGATAATAAGCCTGTGGAAAATGGCGGTGGGTCCAAAGCAGGCCCGTATCCAGGGGGGTCTAGGGGGGCCGCCCCCCGTAAATTTTCAAGGTAGGCTTGCAAATGAACTATAATATGGTAATGAACTAAAATATTTTTGGATCGGCCCCCCTAACTTCAGCCGGCCCCCCCCCCCTACATTTTTGGGCTGGCTACCGGCCTGGTCCAAAGGTCAACATAGGCGTCATTGAAAGGTTTATGCCCACTACTATTAATCTGAAACTGGGAGACATGTGTGAAAAAAAAAAAAACTAGAATGTTCCAACACGCTTGTGTTGATATTTTGACCCACCGCCACTTTGCACAGACTAAATCATAGGGAGTCGAAACTTGATTCATCTTCTTGCATTTAACAACTTTCATACGATATGCAAGTTGACTCCGCTTTCTATTTAAAATAATTGAGTTGGGCCCCGTCTGGGACCCTGCGGGGGACCCTCGGACAATTTATTTTACTTCAATGCGTTGTACTTTTGAAATGATGAAAGACATGTTTTCCTGTTTTTATATCTCTCACCGTTTCAGATTTTTCGGGGTTGCAACGGACTTTATAGACAGGCTTATAAAAATGAGTGAATTGCTGCCCCCAAGCGGAATGCATGAGACCTCCCCAATTTTGGTAACCGGTTTTGATCTTACCTTGACCCAAGCTTTCAGGAAATATATTCATCACTGCCACTTTGTTGGTTCAGGTTAAAGTACATCTCGGGTAAGACAAAAGAGTAAAAATAAGCATGTTAAAAGAATAATGGTTGCATACAAATGACACTACAATCCAACACTACCAAAACGTCATAGTACATGATTAAATGGTCAATCTACCCCTATTTTGCCCATAGATCACATAACAGATCATGTCAGGATAGTTTTTAGATAGACCTCGTATTAGAACCTGATGAAGTATGTTTTTTTCTTTTCTTTTAGTTCTCGTAGTGTGTAAATATTAGTCATCTATTTCTTTTATGTCCATTTCTATTTACGTCTATATCCAATAAAAAATGCTAGTACGAGCAAAACAACCATACCCCCCGAGTAGATGCCCAACGACAACATCTAAACCCTGTTCGGCCTAAGCTCTAAACTGCGATAAACAAAGCCACGTGAAACTAAATCTCGCTGATTTGCTATTGGCCTACCGACGCTTCTACTCCTCCGCAAAATAGTTCATATGATTTGATTATTACTTTCACTATGAAACTCCATATAAAACTATTACATTATTATAAATGACAAAAATATAATACGGATTATCTAATAATACTGCATTCGAGTGTGGTTAATGAAACAATACAAATAAACACTAAGCATGCGCAGTAATTATGGCGCCAGTTCAACTGTGAAGGCTTATTCTGCTTTTAAGTCTGAAAGATGGCTCACATGAATCCCGGTTCAGCGAGTGTTGTGGCGAAGCATCAAGGTAAACCTTTACTCACTAAGCAACAATTGTTTACCAGCGAAATTCAAATATATATATATATATATTTTAATCTTTTGAGTTTTTCTTTCTTTTCTGCTGCTGCTGTAAGTATCTGAACAACATGAGACAGTATTGTCAAAATGCACGTGTATAATTTGCTCCTCCCCGTGGGGAGTGGGAGCCAATCGTATTTGTGACAAGCGGAAGGATACAAATATTTTGTTTATCGGAGTTTAGAGCTTACGCTGAACAGGGAATAGTATAAACTGAATAGACACTCAAACCTCAACCCTAATAGAGGCCAAAACCCTCACAAAGTAGTAGGACTTGGGAAGAAGAAAAAAGTTCAATATGGAAGTATGAGAACATTAGTTAAATAAATGTTAAATATGTTAAATAAATTAAATTAAAATAAATAAATTAATAAAATATTTATCAGAATAATACATTTGTTAAAGTATTATTTATTTATTTATTTATTTATTTATTTTACTAAAATTCGACCACAGTAAATTCGCACCCCAAGAATAAGACTGTCGAAACTCTAATTTAAAATAAACTTGATTGGCTTTTTATGCTTTGGGGAATTATGGGTAATTCACAAAATCTGTTACAGGGCTTTAACTCAGCTTCTAGTGCTCAGAAATCTTTGAGACAAGAAAATGTTAATACCAAAGTGCTTGTTCCGAATCACGTGATGATGCTTCTGAAATAAGGATCATCTCAGGAAAACCTTTACAAGGAGCTGAATTAGAGCCCTATTTCGGATTTCTTGAACCGTATATATACTATACCTTCCTTCAACACATAAAAATTACAACCATTACTTATTAAAAATTGATAAAAATTTAAAACGTGTTTTCAGTTACGACATTCATATTTTGGCAGTGCGAATTATTTTTTATGTAATTATAGTCATATATAAATAATCATTATCTTCCTTGCAACACTGAAAATTCTGTCTTTTTTTTTTCAGCGCTGCTTTTTCAGGCTGGCTGAGACTCCATGGATAGTGGCCAAAAGCACTGACATCGTAGCCTGTAGTCCGTCCAAATCTTGATAACACCATCAGATAAGATTCTTCACGGAGGCTGGAAGGGGCAGACCAGAAGCTTCACTGAGGAAAAGACAAGGGGGAGGGGGCATATATATATATATATATATATATATCTACCAACAAAGTTCTTCCTCCCCTGAATTCAACCATTATGCCAGATGGTAAGTTAGGTTGTCTTCGCCTGATCTGTCTGCAACGAACGGGACATGGCATTATGATGAACCTACAACAGAATGAGAGGCCAGCAACGGACAGATGAATGCTACTGTGTAAGAGATGAGTTGGAGGGAGACAGGCCAGAAGGTGTGCGTTAAGTTGAATTGTTCAATGGATGAGCATCTGTCTTTTCGTAACTAATGGATGGAAAATAGTGCAAAGAATATGGAAGATTTCAAGGAAGTGGTTAAATATACAAAAATGTATCTGCTATAACGCGATTTTTAACCATGCATGGATTTTATTATTATACTTACTAGTTGTTGTGTTCAAGACTTGGGCTCGCTGTACACTATACGTTAAAAAACGTGTTTTATAAAAAAAACTCTAATCGTTTCCGTTAAACTTTTTTTTATTTATTTGCAACCACCATATTTTATATCCAATTATCCAAGGACTGCGATATCTACTACAATGGCTGTTTACTAGTGACAGTTGGATCTCGATAACTCGAATTTTTTCCCCATTCCCTTGAACTCTTCATAACACTTATTGTTAAAATAACCTTTGTAAGTCCAATGTTTAAAAATTACCATCTCGATAAGTCGAATTTTAAGTGTTTATAATCATATTTAAAAACCTCGATAACTCGAACTTTCGTATCTGTGAACCTTTACAAGTCGAAGTTTACCTCTATAAGTCGAATTTCTCTTGATGCGATCTTGATAACTCGAAACTATAACTCTACGCTTTTACGTAATTGTCATTGTTGCTAATCTTTCTTTCAGTTTTACGTCCCACGCCTATGCCCTTAAGGCTAAGGAGGACAACGATTGAAGCAAGTGAATGATGATGGAAGAATTTGGTGAAATGAGAGTGTGGGAGGAAACGGGAGTACCTCGTGAAAACACACAGACACGATGTTGTCCACCACAAATTTACTTGGCCGGGGATCGAACCAGGAACGCCATGTATCAGAGATGAAACATGGCGTTCCGCTCTACCACTGAGTCACCCTGTCCCTTCATTGTTATGTCTAGATATGAAAGCCCCTCCATCTCCACCTGTTCCTAGGTTAATAATTCTTCTTCTTCTTTGAAATTTCCAGAACTTCGAATTATAGAGGTTAAACGAATAACACTTGGAGTTATAGCTGTTACATAGGCCTAGTCATTTTTAGAGAAGAACGTTGAACTTCGATATCTCGAATTTTTGTTGTGACCACCTTGATTATTCGAACCTTCATTACTCGAAAAACTCGATAACTCGAATTTGAATGTATTCCCTTTAGCTTCGAGTTATAGAGACCCCATTGTATCGGGAATTATCAGCATGTTGCACTGGGATATTTGCCTTTTGTTATAAGACATTGTCATTGTGCTCCTTCTGGTTCTACAACCAAAATTGCAAACAGGTGATGAAGAGGGTAAAGGTAGAGCTTAACAGGCTCCATTACAGCGAAATTAAAATCCCGCTAATTTTACAGTAATTATTTGATATCTTCAAATAGATAAAAGATAATCTAAATATAGAACAAGAGCGCCCTAGACAATACTATTATGCGTGAGGTACCGTTATCACCAGTCACCTAGTGGCTTTCCGTTTTCAGCCGTTTAGAAACGCGAAAATAAATGCCGATTTTCAAAATGGCTCGAAATCGAAAGCAGATAAGTGAGTGGTGATAACGCTATCTCATGTAAAATAATATTGTCTAACGAGCTCTTGTTCTACTTTTCGATTACCTTTTACCTATTTGAAGATATTATATAATTACTGTAAAATTAGCGGTATTTTAATTTCGCTCTGATGGAGCTTCTTAATGGTAGCTCATGTTTCTGTTTAGTAAAGAAAAGGCTTCACATCATATGTCGCGAAAGCAAAACGATTCCATATTTTTGGACACGAAATTGCGGTGAAAACCTTGTCGTGAATTCAGAAATAAAGGGTACTAGAGGAGTCCCATTTCAGAATACAGCATCCATCGCCACTACTGGCTAGTTCGATTCTCAGTATAAGATTCGAATTCCACGATTCGATTCTCAGTATAAGATTCGAATTCCACGATTCGATTCTCAGTATAAGATTCGAATTCCACGATTCGATTCTCAGTATAAGATTCGAATTCCACGATTCGATTCTCAGTATAAGATTCGAATTCCACGATTCGATTCTCAGTATAAGATTCGAATTCCACGATTCGATTCTCAGTATAAGATTCGAATTCCACGATTCGATTCTCAGTATAAGATTCGAATTCCACGATTCACGTTTTAAGCAGCGCCGATACTGAAACGTGAGTCAAAAGTCCAATAAATAATAAGTGAGAATGTTCTGCCTGGTATCGACCGAGTCATTGTTTAGACAATTACAGTCCGAAATCCTTTTTGCGACTGCACAATACATTCATAAAGTAATTACTTGGTATTGTGTCGTGCATATGTGATAAAACTCTTGCTTGCATGAAAGGTACAATATGCAATCGTACTTTTCACAATTTCTTAGAATTAACGGCATCATACATATGTAAAAACGTGTGTAACAATTGACATGTTAAGAACATAGCTCATTACGTGTAAAATCATTATCATACAACAGAAGCTTTAAAAAGCTTATACACACCCACACACAGTCACGAAATATGAAAATTGAAGACAGGTTGTTACCTTTCGTTATAGCTACATCATTCTTGACCACAAAATAACGGAGTTCCGAGTTCGCTTCCGCTCTCAAAATCAACAACAAACTTGTCTAGGGAGCATCTGTAAGTTGAACAGAGGACTCGAATTGAATCCCAGTCGGGCGGCGGTGGCTCAGTGGTAGAACGTTCATCTCTGGTGTATGGGATCCTTGGTTTGATCCCAGGTCGCACCAAGTAAACTTTGTGGTGGACAAACACCGTGGGCGTGTTTTTTTCGGAATTCTCCAGCTTCCTCTCACTTTCTTCATTCCAACATTTCATTTATTTCTCATCATCAGTGTCTCCCTTAGCCTAGGCGGAATAACTGTGGGACGTAAGAAAGATTTCATTTATTTTTTTTCCTAATTGAATCCCTGCTAAAAAAAACAAAAGATAAAATATATACAGATTAACGAAAAATTATACTCCAATTTATCTGCTTTGAGATTGTCTTCACAGAATTATAGCAAAAGTTGATATACTTGTAGTTCTGTACTAATTTTGTTCAACTCAAGACACATCTGGTTGAGTGTTTCGATTCGACTTCGGTTTGCCTTTCACATATTGGGGTTGGATTTGAGTTCAGCGTATTGTTTATATGAGACGTGGAACTACAGCTTAATGTAGTGCAGTAATAACGAACCACATGAGCTTCGGAAGGGAATCGAATCTGGATCTTAGACGCCAAAGACACATACGCTATCCACATAGCCACAAAGGAGCTCCACGCGACGCGTTCAGAATCAAGATTATATGAGACGTGAATCTAGATTTTAAAGTAGAATCTGAACTATTGCGAAAAGTTCAAAGTGCAATTCACTTCCACCGGGAATCGAACCCGGGAACCCATGTACAAAAGGTGCATGTTCTAGCCACGAGACCAGTGAGTATTTGTGAGTATGTCTGTCTTTTTTTTTTTCAAGACAGCTTTCATAAAATTCATTCCGTTTTAATCAAATTTGGTATATTGTTTTCTTTGACACTTAAGAAATGAAATGAAATCTTTCAGTTTAACGTCCCACGATTATGCTCGTTAGGTTAAGGAAGACGATGATTAAAGCAAATGAATGATGATGGAAGAATTGGTGGAATGAAAAAGTGGGAGGAAACGGGAGGACTTCGAGAGAACCCACGAGCACAATGTTGTCCACCACATACTTACTTGACGGGGGATCGAACTAAGGACCCTATGCACAAGAGATAATAGCTCTACCACTGAGCCTTCTTGTCCTAAGACTTAAGAATTAAGTCCTGGATTTGGGACTGAAATAGATTAATAATTAGATGGTAAGAAAGTCGTAAAATCCATGAAAATTAACTTTCATAAGAAGAAATCTTAAAAAATGATCAAATATGGCACATATTATATTTAAGGCTTCACAATCAACCCCATTCCCATTGTTTGGTGTTCAATAGATCAAAAATAAAACGTCAGTCTACCTCATTTTTAAAGATATGTCTCAGGATGAATGTCAGTATGAAAGAACTATCCAGTTTTTGTTAAGAGTAAATATCACATAGTCTCTTTCAGTCAAAAATCACTACCAGCGATTGAGGCTGAAATCAGCCAACTTAAGAAACCTAATCACTGCGAAATTAAAATACCGCCAATTTTACAGCAAGTATGTGATATCTTCAAATAACTGAAAGATAATCAAAATGTGGAACAAGAGCTACCTAGACAATATTATTTTGCATGGGATACCGTTATCACGAGTCACCTAGTAGCTTTACGTTTGCAGCCATTTATAAATGCAAAAATAAATGTCGATTTTCAAAATGGCTGGAAATCGAAAGCAGATAAGTGAGTCGTGATAACAGTATCTCATGTGTAGTAGTATTGTCTAGCGAGCTCTTGTTCCACTTTTCGATTATCTTTTATCTGTTTCAATATATCACACAATTACTATAAAATAACCGGTATTTTAATGTCGCCGTAATGGGGCTTCTTAAGGAGAAGAAAAGGAGGAAAATCTGTTTTCTAACTATCATAACTAAATAAATAAATAGATAAAGTTAGTTTCTTTTGCGTCTTAATAATTACTCGTATTGGTTAGGCAGTGCCGGTTCTAGAGCAGGGCCGGAAGGAACTTAGGCCCCCAGTTTTTTGAATCACTAAAGTAATTTAAGCTATTATTTATATATTTTTGAAAGTATATCGTAAACTCATGTTATACCTATCATAGTCTGGATTCTGGTTGCCCCCAGTTTTTACTTTCTAGATCCGCCACTGTGTTTAGAGTTCAAATTAACCAGGATAAGATGGTGGAAACTTCCATCTTCTCTATGTATACTATTATATAAAAGAATAGAGGTGACTCGTTTATGATTGTCCAGGCTATACTATGATAGCTACAAACGTGAAAATTGAACAGAAAACTATTTTTTTCACGAAAGTAACGGATAGGGAAAGATTTATAGAAATACATATTCTATGGGTGAGGAGTAAAGCGGGGTGCATTTTTCTACCAGACATAGTGTATCTGAAGTTAGGAGGATGAAACTCGTTATACAAACTCCCCACTATAACTCTTCAAGTCAGTTCGACGTAAGCGTGTGCGGACCCTCATAGTGCTTCTACAGTTGACGTACACGTATACGTCGTCCCGTGTAGAACTACGAAATGCTGCATATTCTTCCGTCTGCTTTTTTTTTTTTTTTTCAGATGAACGAAAATGCATATCACTCAAGAATAGACTCCAATGTGCTGCCATATGTTGGTTTTCCAAGCTCCACCACTGAAAGTAGGATTTCTAAAGTAACAAGAACACAGATCAGATAAAGTACTTTGTAAGCACAACATATAAAGTATTATTATTATTATTATTATTATTATTATTATTATTATTATTATTATTATTATTATTATTATTATTATTATTATTATTATTATAAATGCCATTATTTATACATTTTTGTGCAGTGTGAAGTTTCGTTTACAAGTTCTGAAAATTTCATTGTAATTGAACAAATAGTTTTTAAGGTATGTTCAATTTTATGACATTGTACGAACATTGCTCTTTTGGTGATTTAAAATTACCGCCTCTGATGGATACTTAACTCGCCGCTCGAAGAGCTAGAAGAACATGAACACATGTTTTAGCTTGTTTGAAAATGTCACACCTAAAGGAAAGAAAAAAGGGCAATTTCTTTAATATAAAAATTTCGTACTATTTATTCAGAAAAGGCCCAATGTCAGTATTAGCTTAAGTTGAAAGTGTGAAATTCGGTATTTAAACTACTGATTAAAAATAAGATAATACGAGTTTTGAAATATTTACTCTTAAAATTACTGATTCTTTATTCAGAAAATACCAAATGAGAGAATTTGTTTAAGTTGGATTAGGATTTAATATTGAGTATTATACATATACTATATCAAGAGTACTCTTGATTAGAGATGCAAAAAAGCCGGCTTTTTTGAATCGATGGTTTTTTTTTACATAAAAAGCCGGCTTTTTTTTGGGAAAAACGAGAATTTTGGAAATTTTGGCTTTTTTCATTTTCTTGATTTTTCTATCTAAATAGCTTTCTTATAGTATATTCTATAGTTAGATAAGAATTCCATGACCTAAATGCGATGTTTCGCTCTGAAATTCACCAGCAAGATGGATGGAGCACATGTTTTACGAATTAAAGCTAACATGAAGAATGTAGTATTTGAGGGCAATTTTAGAGGCTATTTAACTTTATTTTAGCTTTTGAGCTTTCGACATTTTTTCTTCTCTAGATCATTTCAATTTGTCATCCGTGTTTCATTTCTAAGAACTTAGTACTCTAGCTTCTAGCACAAAAGTTAAACTTACGTTTTTCTATTTATCCGTCAAAGCGTACGTTTTTCAATATATCCGTCAAACCGTACTTCCACATTTCTGTTATACTGAAGCTGTGAAGTGATTTAGCAATAATTTTTCGGACACAACCTTGAATACCAATTTATACAAATAATCAGTAGCGGATTTAGAAAAGTACTTTAGGAGGGGGTTTTCTGATTGTTTCGTTTCCTAAAAAGTCCTAATTTTATTTGGGAGGTGCTTGAAGTTTATGAGTACAGGCATAACTAATATTTCGTTTCATTTATATGTTTAGCAATAATCTTCCGGATCATTTTATACTGAGAATCAGTGGCGGATTTAGAAAAGTATTTTGGGAGGGGTTTTTCTTACTAATTTTTAGTTTTTCTAAACATTCATAATTTTTATTTGACGGGAGCTTAAAGTTTATGAGTAAAGGCATAACTGATAAATATTTCCTTTGTTGCAGACATTCCGTAACTTTGGGGAACAGGCTTCAGTCCAAAAGACCGCCCCCTAACCTTCGCAAAACCGCCACTGCTGGTAATTAGTAATAATAACGATTTAAAAACAATAAGAAAGGAAGTCGGCCAACTCACAGTACACGCACTATTTCTACATTCACAAATAGAATGAAGAAAACTTTGTCAGAATGGTCGAATGCTGGGTTGAATTCCGGACTTCCCGATAGAAGTGCAAAAGCTAACCACTCAGTCATGTTTGTTGTGCAGTTGTATTTAGCTTAACTTGTCCTTTTTTTGGGGGGTGGGGGGAGTTCCGTAATGATATGTTGAATCCCTCTTGTTAAAAAGTAAGAAAACTTGAGGATTGGGTAAACCGTGATGGTGGTTATAGGGCAAGTGCGCACAGTACCGGATACCTAAGATTTTTTCGAATTCACGAGATAAGTAAGAGGTACATCATGAAAGTAATGCAACCATATTAAAGTTGGACATGTATTATATGAGCTGGCATAAAAGAAACTACAACAATGGAGATCATATATTTTTAAAATGAAAATGAAAATCAGGCTCAAATTCACACCTACACAAAAACGTTACCCAGTACCGGACACAACATAAAATACATTTGTTTCCTTTTATGTGCAATGAATAGAATGATATACAGTATGAACGTAAAAAATGTCTGAAGACACTTCTATAAATATTTAAGTAAATAAAACACATCTCGTGTTATCGTTGCAGAAACAATAATAATACAAGCAAAGAAATGTCAAGCCGATATCCCAGTACTGAACAAGGAGTGTGAAAATGTGAATATTAGTCGTACTTCACCTGAACATAAACAAGCACTAAAAAAATTGTACCGATCATATATGTAATAGTCAAGATTCTCTTGACTTGTGTATGCAACATGAGCCCATTTGTGACACAAAGTACATTGCACCCACTCTTTGTTGGCTTCACGCGAGCAACAAACATTTCAAGATATTTCCGAAAACCTACAGCTGTCATCCATCTACTTTCTTCAGCAATGAAAACACTATTCGTTGGCGCATCTTTCTTCAGTTCCTCAGATATCCTTTTCCGCGGAAAGACAAACAACGGGAGCAGAAACTGATCACCAGTTGCATTAATCGTGAGTAGTACTGTGATGTTTCTGCCTCTTTCTCCTGAAGTAATTTTTCAGACCTGTTTCTTTCCTTTCTGCGACAAAACTTTAGTTGCATTATCGTGAACCACCGACACTCCAGTCTCACCACAGTTAAATATAATAGAAGGTTTAAAGTTGTACTTTGCAAGTAACTTTTCATATTTGTCAAAAAATAAATCAACGTGCTTTTTACTAAACCCCACAGCTCTCTGCATGCTTGTTGACTGAGAAATACGCAACGACAGTTCAGGATGACGTTTCATGAAACTGTAGTAGAAGTTCTGTCCCGCACATTTTTTCCTTATTAAACTGATGATTAATTTTGAGGTGCTCTGCTAAATCAAAAACAAATTTCAAAAACTCCTTTTTGTTCATTGGCAGCAATTGGTTGTTCAAGTCCTTTAGATGATTAACAAGCTGCGAATCCATTTCTTCTGAAAAAGTTGTATCAAAACGGCCCATTTGAGGAGTCATTTCTATTGTATTTCCAATTTTCAAGTCTTTCACTCTATTCCCTGAAGTGCTCTTAGGTACCAGAAAGTTACGTGCTGCTACCCTCAAACTCATTTGCCCTTCCATGACTGCTTGCGTTGCCTTCTTCATATCCTCTTCTACCCACTTCCCCTTTTTCTTGTTTGCAATCTTGCCTGGAAAAAACAAGAACGAGAAACGATACTATTATAAAGTTTCCGTAAGGACGACATTGTGTACTTGTCCGATACTGGGAACATACATACTGTCCGGTACTGGGAAATTAACATGTTAGCATATAATGTCGGATCACGTAGTAACACTTTCCGTAATTCAATATTTATTATCATACTTGGGTACGTTATACAATAAGAGAAGTCGTATATGTAACAAAATGTTCACGTACTTACCCGTACAGTCGACACAGTAGACAAAACTTAACACACAACACCAACATACACAGCAATTCAGCTACACACGCCAATATTTCGCTCCACACTGGCGTGACACAAGTCACAACTTGCTCACCTACACCTTGGACTTACACAATGGTGATGATAGCCAGCAAACGTCTGTCATCTATCAGATACGGACTCTACTACTACTGTCCGGTACTGGGTAACGTCCGGTACTGTGCGCACTTCCCCTATAAAACTTAACTGTAGAATTTCAAGAATATACAGAACCAAACGCTCTAGATGTGCATCCTAATATTTCTCTTATGTTTTATTTTAATTTTATTTTGTTTCAAAAAGAGGGTATGGAATATTTTGAAGTAAAAATACTACATACAATTTTGCTAGTTATTTATGTATTTTTTTTTAAAAAAAGAAGTGTTAACTTTTAGGGTTGGCTGGTTTACTCCACCTTTTCTTTAATAACTTTTTTAAACCAATAAATAAATAAATAAAAAGAACGAAAAATGCGAATAGTGTGAACTTCATGGTGACGTTTCCACATATCAAACCACCTGCATTAGTTTTATTTCCCTTTCACCTTTTAATCAAGGTGTCCCATGTTCAATTCTCGGTCGAACCACAACCCATCTTTCATGCGTAAACCAAGTAGCGGTTCGGATGTCACTTGAAGCGAAAGTCTTCTCCTTGATAACCTCGGTATTACGTAAGGATGTTAAGCCTAAACATACGAAACGAAACCAAATTGTATATTTCTGCATGCCTAAATGCCTGTTGTTTTATAAAGAAGCCAAGATTGCTTAAATATATTGATAGAAATTGGCAAAATTTATCGATTGCCTACGTAGCTTCCAACATTAGCTTGGATTAGACTTTCAATGATATCTACGTACTAAATTTGTAATTTAATACCACAGTTTTAGCGTACTGATTATGATACGTTGACCTTTAAATTTTACATGCAAAGCAATAACAGGATTTTCCCGTTATTGTTTTACATTTCAAGTAATGACGGGATTTTCCCGATGGCTAGGAGTAGTACTCCCCCGCGTATATCTAGTCGAGTCAGCAAAAATTTTTATGACGTCATAGGTCAAAGGTCAATGACCTTGGCCCGGGGTCAATGACCTAGGGGTACCTAGGACCACCCCCTCTAAATTTTGGCAGGGGTACCTTGGCCCACCCCCTAAATTTTGGCAGGGG
>NW_027657702.1:0-21475 GCF_964235325.1 Thermobia domestica | reverse complement strand
CTAAAAATGCTCATAAGAGGGAATGAGTATACTCTCTAAAAAGTGCTCATAAAAGGGAACAAATAAACCCCTAAAATGGAGGTCGTAAAAGACCGTTTGTGGACGGTTCAAGTTACTCGATTTCTCGAATTCCCCCTGTGTCCCCCGGCATTGTGTGTGAGGCGGCACTGGGAAATTCATCGTTTCCTCCAGGTGGGACTGAGAAAGTGGTTAGGGGGTCAGTGGCGCAGAACGCCTATTTTTCTACTACTCACGAACTTCAGAGTTCCAGTAACTTCCAGAATTAGGCTTTGGTTCCATTGGCTCAAAACAATAGCTCCTTGCAACCACTCTGCTCTAACACAAACAGTGGACGTTTCACCTTCGCTGCAAGAGTATAACAAAAAAAAACTCTTTGAAGTTTCGGATTTGGATTTGAAGTTTCGTTGGACTCAGTATGGACTTCAGCACTGAATATACAGCAAAATTAATCCAATTATAAAATATAAAAATGTGTTGTCATCCCTTTCCATCACGAACCGCTATTGAGACGAACACGCCTAATGAATAAGAAATCATACAATGGGACAACTGATCATCATAAACACTGAGTTGTTCTCCATATTATCATGGATTAAGAACAGTAATGAAAAATCCTTGTCCTCAATGAGAAGAAACTGTGTAGAAAACGTGTGTTTGGTTCTGATTCTGGATCTGGACCGAATTCAGAGTTAGTTTCATTTTATTAATTTTGTTGTAAACGAAGTTTTTCCCTTAAATTTATGAGTATTTAGTGACAAAGCAGAAAACTGATTCCAACAAAATTACTTGTATTGTTTTATTTATTTTATATTCTTTAGTTTTTCTTTTTCTTTTATATAAGACTTCTTTATCACAAATGAAGAACCAAGTAACAAAAATCTTGATCCATTTTTTCTGCACTGTATTAGTGGAAGTGTAGGACGAAAGTGAAAGTATCATACAATGATTTCCATTTCTTTCACTAAAAGGCTTTTCAATTTAAAGGTTGGTATAAATGAAATGCTTAATTAGTTATGACACTAACACATTAGTAAGCTATTTTTGAACAACTTCCCCTGAGTAGGGAAGCGTTATCAATTTAAATTTTTATTGCAAGAATATGTGAAAAGTTTATTTTCTGAAACTCATGGTATTCACTTTCTGGTATTTTATACTGAAAAAAGTACTCTTCACACAGGTGTAGAGAGAAATCTATTAAGAGTACAGTAATAACATTTCCAAATTCATCTCCTACTGTATAAATTAAAAAATTGCCAGAATCATCATTTCCTACGTGCAGCAAGCAATAGTATACAAAAGTGTATATATATATATACTTCGAGGTGACCTAACGGATTCTGATTCTCATGTTATTCTGGGCTTTTGATAGATATTGACATGGCTATACAGAAGCGAAACTCTGCAAGATTGCTACTCTATTAATTGAAGAGCAAATTTCATTCCAGCCTTTGGACCGTAAGAATCTAAATAATAGCTTAGCATTACGCTACCAAAGGTGGAATGGAGGTCATTTGTGTAAGGCATAATAATTTTCTTAACTTAACGATTTCACTGTTCATTAATAAAAAATTACATTCCTTTTTCACGTTATTGGATAAAGGCAAAGCAGCCCACTTCAGAAAAAAAAATACGATTTCTGTCTTTAAAATCATCGTATATTCCTTATGCACATGATAATTATAGAAATAAACATAATACTAATAATAATAGCAATAATATATGATACACTTATCTTGTAATCTTCAGTTTCGTAATCTTCATTTAATATTGACGTCAGTTACCTCAACAATTTGTACCCTTACTAACACTAGTCTGAGCAACAGCAATGTTTCCACAAGCTCGTAAACGTAATTGAATTTAAGGAAAGAAGAGGGGTTGAAATTTGCCAATTACCAAATCGTTAATTTATTTATCGAGAATGACTATTAAAAACCTCTGTGTGTCTGAACGTTTTAGAATTATTTAAAACAAATCTAGAATTTATTTGCACATTCAAAAACAGCAAAAAGAAATGGGTTCTTCACATAGTAATTCTTCACATGCTATATAAGAGCATTACCGTATATAAATTAAGGCAGAAATGTAATTTGTAACATTTAAACAATTCTTGACATCTCACAATATTGAGAGAACTATTCACATAATGGTGTAGAGAAATTATCATAATTTGTCTACTCCATTTTTATTATCTATTTATTTATTAGCTCTCTAAATTATATAAGTACTATCGAAGGTTAATGGTCATTCAAATTAATTGTTCCACTGTTTTATTTTGTGTTAAGTCATATTTCCCTCTTTTAACTATGAACTTAATAAGCCAACAACTATATTGCTTACGGGAGTTACTCTCCCTTCCATTAGGAAACCGATTGCCAAAGAGAAAATATGTCAAATATCGTCACCATTATTAAATTATACCCGATAACATAAAACTACACATTTTTGTGACCATCATCTCCACCTCTGTTAGTAGACTCTGTTTTGTGTTATTTGTAGCCTTTGTAACAGAAGAAAATACTTAACATCACAACCATTATCTATTATGTTTGAACTGTCTAATCACCCATAAACTCCGCAAGACAGTAGTCGTGATGGTTGTACGTAAATATGTAATAAACTTTCATTTCATTTATTTTAGCTTACAATCAAATAGCAGTACAACTAACTTCCACGACGGCATTGGTCACACATATTGAATAAGGGTTTAAACTTTGATTAACTGTTTCTCAAATTAGTGGTTACTTGTGATTTATCACAACTCTTTCCCGGATTGTGATCACCATTACTAAATATAGTTATTTCTATTATGTTTGCAATATATTCGACTTCAAAACAATGTTCATCTCTTTAGACAAATCTGGGAAATACCTCATCAATGTTACATCAAATTTCCTCAGGTTAGGTCTAGGACAAAAAATCTCAAGTGTCTTGTCAATCTTCAAAGTAGGCAAATTTTATGTTTAATAGCGGTACTCCTTAGCTTATATTTTATTGCTTCTCCTTCCTTGAAGCAAGATATATCTGGATTTTATAACAGAGACGGCTAGTAATAGTATTGATATGTTGCACAATGTCTAAAGTTTTCCAAATAAAATTAATTAGTAGCGGAATAGGAACAAATTAAAAATTTTGCTTTCTCTTACTCTCACATATACTTTGTAGTAACAAACCTTTGCGCTTCTATGGTTGAAAAATGCATTGGTCAGTTTTAATATAAGAAAGCAATCCCTCTCAAAGTCACTAATTTCTAATGCATTGCAACAAGCTTACGACGTTCACATTTTTACAACACGAACAATTATAGTAGAACTCCTCTCGTTCGCCCTTGGCTGGTCCGCCAGTCCGGTTGATCCGACCGCGCTCGAGCCGAACTTCTTCCGATCTGTCAGTGACTCACGGGGTCCAGTGATGTTTACTTACCGATACGGCACTGTTGAATATTTGCTCTTACAATTTGTCCGCATTAGTGTTCCGTCATCTCCTATAACGTTTATTTCGTTGTGCGTGTTTCCTGTACTGTACTGTGAAGTTTTTACTGCTTACTGTTCGTTGGTTTTACGAGTGTTTTTTGAGAACGTTACATTACAATGTATTTTCAATGTTTCAGGAGTGAAATGTAAATATGTTACTCTTCAATTAAATGAAAAATTAGCATTGCTACAGATAAAGTGGAATCACTCCAACAAAAATTGCCAATGAACTCAACGTAGGTGTTGGGACTCTAAATTTTCTATAGTTTCTGATAATCGGACCTTTCTTACGTTCCAACCACACCCTCAGTCCAGGCCCGCATCCACGGGGATCTAGAGAGAGCCGGTCCCCCTTAAATTTTTGCTGGCCCCCTAAACGTTTCGTGTTAGGCTTGCAAATGAACTACAATATGATGGTGAACTATAATATGGTTGGATCGCCCCCCTAACTTCAGCCCGACCCCCCGTACATTTTTGGGCAAGAAGCCGGTCTGAATCAGTCCTAAAGACGACAGATTAGAGGGGTTGTGCTATTCTCTATGGAGTTAAAGACTTTGGTCGTTGCAATGCTTCTTCAACGCGGCAGAATATCTAGTAAACGAGAAAACTTTCACACTAAACAAAATTTCTGAAATGTATATAATATTATTCATATTTCATATTGATATTCATTTTATTTCGTCTTTATGATCATATATATTGCACGAATTCGTGTGTATGAATAAGACTCGTCAAGGTATAAAAATACATAACCATATATGGTTCTAACTAATATATACGAATTAATTAAAATACTATGCTACGTCTACTATATAAAGAAAGACAAAAAACAGACATTTTAAATACTACCAATAATCAAATTAATTTGCAGTGCTGTAGTAGGTAGGATTTCAGTAATTGCTTAAATTCACCTCTTTGTTCTTTCTTTCGAATATATAGTATGGTACGCAATTCTTTCCGGAAGCAATCGTGTTGTACACAAAACTTTCACAGTAGCATGAGACGATTATTAGGTGCGAATGTCTATATACATGGCTCAAAATATTGCGAACATTAAGATACAAAACATGTTTCCGAAAAGGACGACGAGATGGGGTGAAGTAACTAACATATTTTGGGGCGATATGGATAGTAATGTTAACCGTTCCATGTGTCATTAATCATTCCATGTATACAACATGGAACAAAGAACATATTTACATCTAACAATTTTTACTTGTCCTCCACACCACAACATCGTATTGAAGATACATGGGTCCAAGACCTATTTGGAACTCAAATATTGTTTTCCTTCTTGTAAGGTTAAACACCTCAATGCTCCCGAAACGGTACTTCTTCTCACCACTTCACCCCATATGTATATTAAATTCGCCCCCAAGTGTTAGATGATGTGAATAATTTACCTTGTATGATTCATTTGTTTCTGTGCATAATATGAGCCATACTTGTATTTTTAGAATGCACAATGTCGGTTTTATCCATATATAAATGTCAATCAGCTGTACTACCATTTCTGTGTAAGATTTTTTCACTTTCATACATACTATGTTCATTTTCTCCCGAATTACTCTATACAAAATATTGTTTAGATTTTAAATTGTTATATTTGACAGATTGGATTCTGTTGCTTAAGTATTAGGGTGAAGCAAAAAAAAATAATAATAATAATCAAAAGTTGTCCAATTAAAAAACACTAGGTGTCAAAAGTTGTGTATCGACTAGGGCAACGTTTGTGCATTTTTCATAATTTTTGTAATTCATCTTTATTCTCCGCAAGAGCTTCAAAATTTTGCACTTTTTAAATCAAAATTTGAATTTTTGAAAATATTGATTTTTTTAAGTTGCCCACTGAAATCAAACTAGTGAACAACAATTACATAATGACTAAATTGCCTACACCATTCATTAATTTAAAAATAATTTGCATATTTATCCCTCGCAAGAGCCTGAAATTTTGCAGTTGTTATGATTTATTCTAAGGCATTTTCTACGACATTTAGATGGCACAACAGTGGTTCCTTAAAAGTTCTTCGAAACTAGAAGAAAAAATTTAACCAAATGTGAGGAATTACCAGTCGTTAATTTACGAGCAAATGAAGGAACTTTCCCGGCCATGGAAGAAAAAGACCTCAAACCGTAGCACAGACCAAAGATATATATGGGATATTTGCAAAGGAATCTCTGCTGGTGAGTGTTCACCGAATATCGCATAAAGAAGTCCTGGAATTTATCCTATGCAAGATGGATCATTACTATTAACGTCATGCTTAGAGTGTACATAAGAACTACTAACCCATCTCCGAACTTGAAGGAGCTCGTTACATTCATCATGGAAATGTATGCTCCGATGTGGTTTTACATTAAATGTAACCCTACTACCAAGGATGCTCCTGTGAGCCTATACCGTACCACAGCCTTTTCACGGTACTAAGAAATGAACTCAAGCACATTGTAGATACGACAATTCAGCTAATGATTTCTTCGCGTATCCAGAGTATACTGGTGTCTATGCTCGCCGATGATCGAAAGCATATTCGAGAATGCTTGACGCAAGATCAAAAGCTCAAATTAAACACCTCCTGTACGCAAGTTCAATATTCCAGCAATCCACATTAGTACTGAAGCTTACATTGACCTAATCAACTGACAGGAACGCGAAGTACCCAAGCCACCCCTGAAGACACATTTCTCGGTGAAGGATCTATAGAAATGTTTAACTGAAGGTTAATCTGTCCTTCCGCCTGTTTCCCACTTGCCATGTCATATCCAAGCAGTCAAGAGGTGCGTTAAAACTGCTACCGAAGCTTAGTCTGAAATGTGTGGTGTCATGGTTCTAGATGGATTTATCAGAGCAAGACTTTCGGATATGTCCATTATGCCCACATTCTAAAGAAAATCTGAATAGAAACCAACTACAATGATTGAAATCTAATAGGATATTATTTGACTATTCTTAAAAAATTGTCAGTGTCTTCAATGAAGTTTGAGATTTACTGTATAAATTCGAAAATTTTAAGAATGCCCACATTCTAAAGAAAATCTGAATAGAAACCAACTACAATGATTGAAATCTAATAGGATATTATTTGACTATTCTTAAAAAATTGTCAGTGTCTTCAATGAAGTTTGAGATTTACTGTATAAATTCGAAAATTTTAAGACCTCTGAAGGTAATAAGATAAAGTACAAAAATTATTTCAAAACCATAGGTGTTATGGTAGTGAACACAACTCTATCTTAAGCAAGTGAGAAATGATTTGGCGGATTTTAAACCTTTTTAATATTTTAAGTGGAATTTTAAAATTTATCATAAAAACTGCAAAATTTCAGGCCCTTGCGGGAATGAAGATGTACATTACTTCAAAAATCATGAATGGTGTATTCAATCAACTCATTATCCAACTTTTGATACCTAGTTCGATTTTATTAGGCAGTTTTCCAGAAAAGTACAATATTTTCAAAAAATTCAAATTTTCATAAAAATTGAAAAACTTCGATGCCCTTGCGGGGAATGAAGATGAAGTACAAAGATTATGAAAAATTCACGAATGTTATAATTAGAGTCCGGATGTTAGGCATTAAAAAACTTGGAAAATAGGCACTTAAAATTTAAAAAGTACGCAATTAAATAGGTACTAAAACATAACTCGAAACAATGTAGACAAATACCCAATACAATTAAAGAATAAATTCAAGTCACAGATAATGTTCAAAGAATATAGAAACATACCCGTATGTTCATATTTCCTCTTTCTCTCTCTCTCTCTCTCTCTCTCTCTCTCTCTATATATATATATATATATATATATATATATATATAAACGAAGCTTGACATGTATTCTATGTATACTTGGTAAATACATTCTCTACAACACTTTATTACTACACATAACAGTCCAAATTTTATACATTTTATCAGCATACACACCACTCCAAAGTTTTACACAATTTATTAGACACTCAATAGTCCAAATTTTTAAATCTTAACAGTACAAACAGCGCTTATATTTCTCGGAACATGCAGAGTCCTTTCTTGAAATACTAAATTATATATTTTTCCCTAATAAAGTCTTATTTTGAAGAAAATGCACAGCATAGACAACATTAGGCATTAAAGCAATTATTGGGCAGGAAAGGGCGAAATAGGCAAAATAAAATTGGCTTAAATTGAAAGTATGACCCTCCATATAAACTTTAAAACGTTATTTTTGATTATATCTTTAATATTAGAGAATAAGCATTTTGCCTAACATCCGGTCTCTAGTTATACTAGTCAATACACAACTTTTCACACGTAGTGCTATTTAATTGGACAACTTTTGATTTTTTTGATCCACCCTATTAAGTATGACTTAAATAGTCGGACTAACTTATTTGAATCCAATCATTTTAAACACCTTTAATCTTATAACACTTTCGATCCTAAGTCCGAGTCAGACTCGTTTTGTAAGTTTACTTCAAAACGCCGGAGTCCGAGTCTAACTCGTTTTTCACATAATATCCCCTATGTAACTTATTATAGGTTCCGGTCGGTTGTTGGCCGTATGAAATACTAACTAAGACTCAGTTATTGAAGAAATACTATTCACCTGACATCCAGCGAATAGTAAAGGAAAATTTGCAGATTAATTCTTGTGCTCAACTTTCTGCGTTTGATTGCAGCACGTTCGAGAATATAGTGGAATATTTTGTCTCAAGAACCATTTAATTTTACAGTTGTCTTGTTTGAAATAAGTAAAATTAATATATAAAAAATTATCAAAGACTTTAGAAGAGTACAGTTTAGATCCCGTTCGGAAGGTGAAATTGATTGTTAAGATTTAGATCCTGATTTCGAAACTTAAAAAACAGGTGAATATATGAGCGGTGCCGTGCCGTGGAAAATCAACGAACAAGGTGGGCGTATATGACGGCACCCAATTCTCCCCGTACATATGACTGAAGTCGACAGACCAGCCGCGAAGCGCCACAATGCTTGGCGCGAAAATTTCGAAAAATGATCCCGTCTTTTCCTTGATTTTGAGCACTTTTTGTTACTCTTCCCCGCAGATTCCCCGCTAATTATTACACACCATTGTTACTGCTCGTATTTCCCAAGCAGCGGGAGTATTATTTTTCTATTCTAGAATTCTGTTAGTTTCTTCAAAAGAATATATTTTAAACATCAGTGTAGTGAACTCCCCTTCTTACGTCACCTAATTATATATTTATAATAAAATCTAGAGTCCAAAAACTTGTTTGCAATGTTAATAATAAAACTGGTTTATTTATTATTTAGCAATGTGCTATATTTAAAAAAATAGTCTAAAAACCCCAGGATACTGGAATAAACAAGGCCAGATTAGCCCAGGATGGAAAATGTTAAGAAGCATCTCATGATTAATCAAATCAAAAGCTCGCTTAAAATCTGTAAACACTACATCAATTTGAGACCTCACTAATCGCTTGACTTGTATTCAACAAACATCTTACTGTTCATCTATTATGTCTAAAACCATATAGCGAGTCTGAAAGATATCGTGACATGTGGTTAAACAGGTGTTTACAAATTATTATTTCTAATATTTTAGCTCGAGAAGAAATCAAACTTATCGGTGTGTGTGTTTTTAAAATAATTTTACAGGATTAATTTTGGGAATTAGAAATACTGCTGATATTTTAAATTTTGTAGGAAAATAACACTGAGCAAGAGACAAATTAAATATACAGGTGAATGGTTTAACAATAAACTCCTTACATCCTTTAAAAATATAAGATGGTATACCATCATTACTAATTAACCTTTTACCTTTCATTTTGTCCATAGTTTCGATTTCTTGTGTTGCAGTAATCCTAAACAATAACATTGTATCTAAATCGAAGAGACATCACTCAGAAGAATATCAGATAATTGAATATTAGGTGTTTCAGAAGTATATATTGATTGAAAATGCTTAACAAATGCATTCGTATTTTATTATCAGTTATTTTTCTTGTTATATTTAAGTATTGGTTGATTTATTTTTGAACAGTTTTTCTTATTAATATAGTTCCAAAATTTCATACATTTCCTGACGATTTGCTCTTCCATTGCATTATTGTAACCATGAAAAGGAATTTAAGACTATTTTTAACTTGTCTTGGTGTAACAAAGTGCATGTAATCTGAGTAAAGTCTTGATTTTTAAATTTATTCCTATAACGTTCTTTCTTCCTCAGTTTTCTTTTATTATTCCAGGAGTAAATCAGATTGGATATGAAAGTTTCCTCTTTATAATTTTAGATGTACAATAATTTAAAATTTCACATCATTCAGAATAGAAAAAGACAACACTTATCGATAGCCTTAATCTCATACAAGGAATCTCATTTCTTGCAACTCAATAATTGATAATGTTGTTTTTAAAAAAAATCACACTTGCAATAGTTGTAAACTACATTTCTATTTCACTTCGTGTCTTATAAATCGGGATACTAATATTCAATCATGGGTAATGGTGATACGGTTGAACAAAATGAGCATTAGATTCAAGGACTTCGACATGTAATACATTAGTAAATACAACATCTAATACCCTATAGTTTAGATTTCTTGCTTTACTGATTTGGGAAACATTTAAAACTTTTATTTTATGTATAACATTGTTCTCGAAATTTGGCAAATTTGGAAAATAATTACCATCAAGGCAATCTGTTAAGAACCCATAATTCATATTTCCTACATTAAAACATTTTGAGATAATGTTAATTCATTAAAACGTTCTGTATATCAAAATATATATATATATATAATTCTATAAAAAATATACACTATATATATATATATATATATATATATATATATATATATATATATATATATATATATATATGTGTGTGTGTGTGTGTTGTGTGTGTGTGTGTGTTAAAACTGATAACTACCGTCTTTTTTAGCCTAACTGGCACAAACATGGGACGTAAAACTTAAATATTTCATTTCATTTCATTTCATTTTTTAAAACGGATAATTAAATTCTAACTCACAAATCTTCATTATCTGCCAATTGAAATGTTTTTATTCTTTCACAGATATAATTACTTTGAGCAGTTGAAAGAACACCACATCCATCTTTCAAATTACTATGCACTAAGTTGCAATCTTGTCTATAGACAATAATATATTTATAATCAAATAACTCGTTATCATTTCTTAGCTGTCATTCAGTAATGGCAACATAATCAAAATTGAACATGGTAGAGCTTACGTAAAATTCGTTAATTTTCGTTTCTAGCCTGTAACGTTTTGGTAATATCCATCATAAGTACTCTTAACTACTACCATCTAAAATTAAAGTCTACATCTTTCGAGAATACACTGGAATAGAAATTGGAAATCCTGATACATCTTCAGTTTTAATAATCATATCCAGACAATTTTCATTAAAATTTGTTCATTTGCTTTACTCAACAGTATTTATGCTGCGTATTTCTTGCATCTGTTCTGGTCTTTCATAGTAATTGTTTATTTCTAGAAATTAAATCTACGTTCACAAAAACTCTATTATCATTATTTCCAGATACTAAATTATTACTAACTGAACCCGTATACCTTCAATTCAACCACCTATCTCTTGCTGTGTGCGTTGTAAATTGTAAAATTATTGTTTTTGTTTTATTTTTTTCCTTTTGATAATCGGTGAACAACATGAATATTCTCCTTCCCACATTTTATTCTTAATTTCTGAGCCATGTGAGTTCCATTTTTTTTTAAATTTTCCCCATTACGCTCCTGAATATCAAGTATTTGATATTTTTATTACTTCCATATCGATTAAGATAATTTATTTGTACATCCTATAATTTTAATTTCTTTTTCAATTCTGTTTGCTGCCTTAGTTTGACTATATTCGTATCCTTATCCAGTCAAACATTTCCCTACACTGTAGTTCAGATCTCTAGTTCTTCAACAATTCATCGTGTTGATTAGACATAAATTGTACATTAGACTTTAACTGAGCTATCTGAACACAGATTTCATCAAACTTCCTTCCAAGATCAGAAGAATGCAAAGATCTGTCATTCAATTTTGAGGATGTATTTTTGTTACTTACCAATCACTCAGTTGCGCTTGGTGATACAGTTTTTTTTTTTAAATAACTTCCTCCCTCGGATTACAATCACTACAATCCCTACACACTCATTTCTTTATAATACCCGTCTTCCTCATGTCCGTATATTTTTCCACGGATATTTTGTAACACACTATCCTCTTCGGATGCTGAGTGTCGTATACGACACGCAATATTATCATTAGTTTTTTCTGATAGAGCGATAACATGGCACATCGCGTTTTTTCTTCTCTTTCTTGTCACCAGGGTAGGCGCTGCATTTTATAGAAGCTTGACAATTGAAGAGCTCTTTCCGCTGGTTCTAGATTGTGTCTTCGGAGGAAAGAAAATTTCGCAGAAACCAGAAAAATGACAAAATTAACGCGCTATTTTTTTTTTTTTTTTTTTTTTTTTGTAATGAACGTCATTTATCTTGTTAAAACTTTGGGGATAAACACGGAATTGATTATTTTGCTATTCTATTGTGTGGGAAATATGCAGACTCTTTCTTTATCGTGTGTCGAATGCGACACTATGAAAACAACCGTTACAAAAGATGATTATTCATAATCTGGATCAATCATGGTTTCAATCTCTTCACTTGGGTCTTATAAATATGTGACCGTGTTTTAGGTACTGGATATTGTTGTTCTATTGCATAGTTGTATTATGTAGTGAGTAGTACACAAGGCTTACGAAGTACGGAGGCAAAGTGGACAGACCCCAACAAGAACATCGTTTCTCATTTTTTATTGGTAGAGTTTCAATGTGTCCTATAAGACACAAACTAATGTCACTACTCTGTGCAAAAAATGTAATTTATCTTACTCTTTGCATGTATGGAACGAACGCATTACGAAAATAGAAAAATTTGAAGACAAAACTATTTTTTTATACTAGTGACACTGAAGATGATATATGAAATAATTAATTACATTTCTTTTTTGAACACTGTAGTGTTTTATCATAACGACTAACTTTTAAATTACAAATAGTACAAGAAGACATTGTGATTCTAATACTGTATCAAATATATGTGCATCATGTTTAAAAATGGCGTCAAAATTTACGCGTGGTTTCTGCTTATCAAATAATTTAATCAGTGCCACACTGATTCTCGTTAACCAAATAAATACATTTATAACAATATATACAGTAAATTCTATAAAGCACAGTATGCTAATTATATTTATATCTAGATCCAAAATGGCTGCAAGTTTTAATAGTGATTGCTGCTAATCATCACTTTAGGAAGTAGAACACTAATTTTCCACAAAGCAGGGATTCGGAGAAGTAAACACACATGAGCAATGCTATATACAGTACTAACACTGAGATTGAATAACAGAAATAGTATTTAGTAAACGGAAATAAACTTTAGTAATTTACTAGATTCAACTGATTTGTTCGTGATAATTCACCTTTGCAATAACAAACACAGCTCTGCTCAGTTGCTTGTTTACAGCTGTAACTGAACAACTAAATTGGATAAATATCCACTTCTATCACCTGCAAATGGTATTATCATAATCACTAACTATTCATATTCATGCCACTGTTTTCAAATTAATTGAAAAATCAGTAGAAGTTTTTAAATTAAATAGAACTTTTTGGTGGGCACTCATTCAACACATCCACCTCGGACCATAGTTACCAACTCTTGTCATAATTTATCTAATCCATATTTGTTATGTATTTATTAACCCTCTAAATTATTTAACCCTCTAAATTATCTAGCAGGTTAGTGATCATTAAGATTATTTGTTTCATTGTTTTATTATCCTTCATTTTGTCCTTGGCTATCTTTATATTTCTTATGACAATTACTTTCCATTTCATTCGCAAATTCAATCGCAAACCAGAAGTAAGTCTAACATGGTTATTATTATTATTACCAGAGTGTGTAACACTGCAGAGATATGCGACTATCATCACCCGCTGTTAGTACTGTCTTTGGTGTTATTCGGAATCTTTGCAACAGAAAGAAATAGCTAACGTCACAACCATTATTTAGTAGTTAAAAACTTTGCAAAATAGTAGTCACGACGATTCCATAAGAATATGTAATAAGCCTTGATTCCACTTATTTTAGCTTACAATCAGTTGCACAACTGACTTCCATGATAACATTAATGATACATAAGGAATAAGGGTTTATGTTTTGATTGTTATTCAAATCACCGATCACCTGTGATTTATCACACCTCCATTGCAGGGTGACACCTGTGATTTATAACATCATTACTATATATAGTTATTCCTATCATGTTTCAATATATCTATTTAAATAATGTTCAATCACTTAGACAAATCTGTGAAATACCTCATCACTATTGCGTTCAATTTTCTTGGGTTAGGTCTACGACAAAAGCAGTTCAATACCTTGTTAAATTACCAGGTAGGTAAATTTCAATCTCTAATAACAATATTCATCAGCTTTATTTCACCGTTTCTCCTTCCTTAAAATAAACTAAGTCTGGATTTTATAAGAGTAACGATTAATATTACTGTTGCTATGTTGCACTACGCCTAAAAATTACTATTAGAAGTAATAGAAGTAACGAAGAAAGGAATTTTACTTTCTCTTACTCTCTTCTCCCACACTGTATAAAATATATTTCTAAAACGAAAACAAGAAAACTTAGGACCGTTCCTATGAGAAGTAAAAAGAACGCTGCCTGAAGATGGTGTAAAGATAGAGAAACATCTGAGTCATCACCAACATCTCTGTCATGTAAGTCATTTTTTTCTAAAGCATCATTTAACCATTTATCTCTAAAGCCAGCTTCTATTAACTTTTTTATAATTATGTTCATTCTCGGAACATAAGGTGAATGTTTAGTTAAAACAAATGAACCCATAGTGAATCCTAGTCGTTGCTTCGAAATATGCAGTAGATCTGATCCATCGTCTGATTTAAAAAATTGTTGCAGACTGCGTAGGGCAATGTATGGTCCAAACATGACCATCCTTCTCTTGTAAGCTACTTTCCTTAAAATAATGTTAAAGGGTTCTTTCGTTGAAACAATTCTTTCAAAGAATGGTTTTGTGGATTGGAAATTATAGGATCTTAAGATGGAAAAAATGGTATCTTTGGCGACTACTGGTAAACCTGATATTGCAATATCCTCAACAGAATCCAGATCTTTTTCATATTGTGGAGAAACTAAGTAACTCACTAAAGATCCTTGATACAATGAGTTAAAAATAATGGGTACAATAAGTGAAAACATTAGTATTGTCTTCAATGCTCTCTCTCTAGGGATAACCGCTACGCTTCCTTGAAGGAAAACAGACAAAATTTCAAACATACAACCGACGATGATATATCTTGACGGTAAATGTAACAATAACCAATAAACAAACGTTTTCGACAAAAATATAAATATTGCCATACCAAATAACGACAACCACACTCTTTTGTCAAATGGAAGCAATATGCACATCCATTGCGGTAATTCATGAGCTTTTGGACAGATAAATGCCCATTTATCAAAGCGGAAAGGTATAGTGTGGTCAATGACGGCATACCTCTGTATTGTTAAAATTAATGGAAATGGGAAAATATCCGAATATGAAGTGATTACTTCTCCTATGGCTCCTGCCCAGGTTCCATTTGATAGTTGAGTGTTATGCATCCTTCGTAGGTTTTTTTTAACCAGAACGGGAGTAAAATTCATGGCCTTTGTGAGTGTTTCCAAGATCTTACCAGCATATCCAAAGTATTGTACAGTACCATTTTCGCTTCTATTTAACGCTATAGAAACAGGTATGTTGATTGAACTTACGTTTATGTTGTGACCATGAAGATCATTAGTTACTTCTAGTATATTGAAATCTTTATTTCGTTTGACGCTTTCCTTTTTTAATTTATTGGAGCTCATATAATTGAATGTGATCTTCTTTGTGAATGGGTTGTATGATGCCAATCCAATAACAGAGTTATTGGACTTCAAAAGAATTTGAGAAGATAAAATCTTTCGCTGCCAGAGAAACTTGAGGATTGTTTCTAATTTGTATAAATCTATAGATTCGTCAGCAAATTCAAAGTAGATGTGAGCTCTTCCGTTCCAATAGAAAGCTTTACTAATTTTATCTACTGGTTCAGAAATATTTACAGAATCACTTAAGAGAAATACGATATCTGAGATTTTCACATGTTGGTTATTGTTGAGAGCATGAGGCACCTGTGATTTTAGATCCTGAACGAATATAGGTACTGCACATATTCTAGTTAGGCGATAAATAGAATTATCTACGAAGCTTCCCTGGATCACATCATACGCTACTGATAACTGAATATTATGTGTATATTTATTACATATAAAAGTTAGAAGTTGGGAATGGTCTTCTGTCTGCAATTCCAGTTCTGAAATTCCCTTGTGGCAGTTACGCTCGTGGATTTGAAGAAACAGTAGCGTGAAGAATGTAATGCATATCCTCTTGAACATTCTGCAAGATGGTATGTTGTAATCTTTAGTTATCTGTAACAAAATTATATACTATTTCTATACAAATTTCAATTGTCCTTAAAAGCTTTGTGAATTTTATACAAATATATTATACAAAGGAGAATGCAGTTAAAAGCTTTGTGAATTTTAAGACTCGAATTTGCAGTTCCAGATTCAAACTACGAACCTCATGAAAACAGAAATAGAAAACTTCAGTAGTTGTAATTAAAGGCACCTAAATTACTTCCATTGATACTTATTTTGAATTCATAACATTTACGAATATTTTAAAATGTAATCTTTCTTATATTTTCCTGTCTATGTTTGTATTATACTATCTTCAAGTCTATCTGTCTATATTACAAAAGGAATAGAAATTGTGATATAAAATTAACTATTTAGTTAATTAATAGCGACTGGTATAATCTGAAAATGTATATTGAAAACATGAATTTTATCGGGATGCCAAGGGCAGAGGAGGAAGTTATGTAGTTACCACGAAATATTATTTAAAGCAAACATCTTTACTTTTATTTAAATAATATTACTCACAAAACAATACTAACACGATCTGACCTAATCCGTAAAACTGGAATAGCTAGGTAAAACTAATAAAATAATAAATCAAAACAATTTATCTTCTTATCATCTGAAAATATTATTTTCAATAACTACACAGCCAATATTTCCAATAATCACACAAAAACTGAAAGTTCCGTGCACCAGATGCCAGAGTATCGATTCGAAGTACCTATTTTGTTGCACAGAATCTAAATTTCGAAATCCCATTATGATTGACAGTGTCAATTGTTTTTTAGAAGCAAAAAACTTGAGGGATTTTGGATAAGGAGAATACATGTAAGATTAGATTTTATTTTCAAGCATTCAAAGATTTCCTTTCATATCATTTTTTCTATACCTAGTACGAGAAATAGAAGTCTGTAACACAATTTTTCATCACCCTGCACAATTCTCGAAATTACAAGACTGAAACAAGCTTCTTGTAATGCTACGGTCAGGTCCATGTTGTATGCGTCACGTTTCAACAATAGCTCCTAGAAACCAAAGTTAGGTCATATTATGCTTTCTGAAACAACTTTTCGACCAGTCTCTTGATCCCTCAACACCTCAACACTAACCAGTTCTTCTGATTTGAGAAGGAAAAAAAGCTGCCTTGTGGCTGCGGAATATCCTGCGAATCATTGACACCGAAAATTTTAGTTCAATTTCGAGAAAGAGTTAGTGTGGTTCGAATTCCATGGTAAACTATAGGTCCACGTCTCAAATAGATTTGCTACTAAAAGATACGTTAAGCCCAACCCAAATCAAATCCTGCAATGCAGCTACCATCTCCCCTTGACTACTATCGCATAGCAAGTCCAGGAACTGAGCCATGCATCGGGACAAGTAAGAACTGGAGAATGTAAATTCTGAACAATATGCTGGATTTTGCAATATTTGTAATTCTCTGAAGTATATTAAAGCTCGCACTAGAGAAATAAGGTTTTGTGTTCTATTACTTCAGATTAGTTCTCTTCCTGTTCACCGAAGCAGGGCATTTTTTACACTAAATAGTATGAATCTTCTTTGATTATTCGGAGTAGAAATTATAATTGATAATCGAAATACACAGAGCAAAGTTCTACTAAATCGTTCCCTTATAATTCTAGTCTCTTTCTGTTTTGCAACACCCGTGTTTGCTGACAGATCTCGGCTAACGATTGTCGCTTTTCCACTATTTCTGGACTAATATTCTTTGCATTTGTGTTTCGAGGTAATGCCCTATTTTCGTTGTTATTTTAATCACGCAAATACCCAAATGACGTTATTTACACGGGTTTCTCGCTCTTAGTCATTGTATATGACATCATAGTTAACAAATCACATATAAGTAAGCTAAGCTAATCAGTAAAAGTTTGTAATGATATGTATCGAAACGTGTGGGTTGTGAGCCGAGTGAGTAAGAAATTTTTTACCAAATCTATTTGTTTGCAAACCGACAACAATGTTGATTTAATAAGAAGCGAATACGTTTTCAGGGTGACGCCTTGTTTACTCATTTCCAACACTTTTTGTTCTTTCTTGCTCTTTCGGTGCACTCTTGCTATCAGCCAGCTCTCAGCTAACCAAACCGCTCAACATCCTTCCTACGGCTCTGAACAAGCTCAACTAACGAATCGATTACAAGTTGATAGGCCGAGCTGAACCAATTTTAAGGCTTGCACTCTCGCCGGAGTTAACACAAATGCTTTTTTCTAATCTGTAGGTCAACTTGAGTCTAATTTAGAAGACCCAGTTGATTCAGAGAGAGATTAGCTTGAACATGTTATGGCTACACAAAGTTCGTTGTAGTGACTTCAAGCTATTCTCTAGGTGAACATAGACGCAGTGAAACAAGTCTTCAATATGCAAAAAAGAAAACAGCAATAATTTTAATCGTATTCTGCTTTTCCTCTCAGCAGGCGTAAGACAATTTTCATTGGTTTCTATGCTGTTCTCTGTATTGCAGTTGAAACGTAGCTTTCCAAGTAAGAGTTCTTATTAGAAGTTTATTTTATTCAGTACTCGTTATATCTATTATTACTGGTCCTAAAAGGGTATAACATTTATGTTTATATATCACTCCGTATAAAACTTTACTTGAAGAGTAGATAAAATTTGAAACATTTCTCGACATGTAAAATCAAATTAGATCACACTACCTTATAAACGTTTTTGAACAACGCAAGGAAAGCAGTCTTACCTTGAATTAGATTTTCTATCAAAATTAAATGAGAATTTACATGAAGAAAGAGTAACTTAAATTGGAACTATAATATTAGTGGTTCCTTATCTTTTCATGATAAAACTAACAACTACGATAACACAGTACATTATGTTAAAACTTGTATCGCAGACAAACTGACGTCAAGTTTTATCCTTCGCCTCGGTAATTGTTTCATAACAACTATTTGTAATAAACTCTAACATGAAAACTACGGAAATATGAAAAATACTGCATACGTGATATTATTTTCCGATTGACAAAAATAATGTACCAGTATTTTCATGGATTGTATTTTACTTCAGCTACTTAATTATTAAAATGCAATTTCGAATGTGAATAATACACATTGTCACAGAATATAGGTAACAAATAATAGACAGTATATCGTTGAAAAGAGATAACTTTTTCATTGCTGTTCCACATTATCACGCACGTTAACACAGAATGGAGGTTTCCTCTAAATTTTTTACTGCTATAGAAATATACTTGATAGCTATCTGATTAAGGAATTTACCCATTTTCGCTCATGTGTTCATTCTAACTAATTGAAATTTGAGATTAAGTTTTTGCCTGTCATTCGTTTGCATAAAACAATGACTAACATATTTGTACATATGTCAGTTCAGAAGAATCTGTTTGCACCGTTTAGTAGGAAAACAGCTTACAAAGAAATACAATGCATGATTCTGACGTGTGTCCAACATTGCTAATAAAACATGGAAATGAAAATTATTTAATTCAACGCTTCTTTAAAAAGTAAAATATTTATCTATTTATTTATTACTTGTTATTATATGAGTATGGCTGAATATGTAAGTTGTAGTATACTAATTTGTAATATTATACAACCAAGTGTCAGACAGAGATTGTTACTATATATTGCTAATGTACTGAATTCACTGAATCACTTAAATATGTAACTAGTGTTACTATCCTTAACAGCATAGGACAATCAGTGCCTATGAACACACTGTTCACTTAAATGGTGTAATATAAGCACTAAAAGGCTGTTTCCGTACTAATTTTGGTTAATACTTTTATGTAAATGGGCATTGTTTTAAAGTCTTGGTTAATACACTAATAAACATCCGCGTCACAATTCGACTTTTCAAAGCGAAATTGCACTTCAGGAGTACACATTTCTTATCATCATTTCCATCAGAAGATCTACTCAGTCACTGGATATCGTTCCACTTCTTCCATTCTAGCTACATGTCCCGTCCACCTAAGCCTCCTAGACATGACTACCCTAACAATGTTGGATAAACCATATAAATTATGTAGTTCCTCGTTCTGAAGTTTCCGCCATTCCCCATTCCCGTTCCTCTTGGGTCCGAATATTCTTCGTCAGGATCTTGTTTTCAAATACTTTCAGTCTATGTTCTCCCCTCAGAGCAAGTGACTATGTTTCGCAACCATACAGAACAGCAGGCATGATTATGGTTTTGTATTTTTTAAGCTTCAAATTCCTCGACAGAATTCCTGACAACAAGAGATTTGAACCGAATACTTACACGAATTCTCTGCTTTTAGTCGACATTTAATTTCTTCGTGAGTATGATTTTCCACTGTTAATATTGATCGTAAATATTTGAAACTATCCATTTTATCAAAAGTATTATTTAATATTTTAAGGCATCTATAATTTGCTGTATTACGATCCCGACCCACTTCCATGTTTTTAGTTTTCTCTTCATTTCCTTCTAAACCCATGTCCCTGCAAGCATTTCTTTCTATTGTTCTTCTATCATCCCCTTTTAAATTTACATCATCAGCATATGCCATAACCCGGTGACTACCGTTCAACTCTAGAGTAGTAATGGCGACACCTGATCTAACTTTGGACTTTGACCCCGACATTTGTAACGTCATAGGTCAAAGGTCATTGACCTTGTCCTGGAGTCAATGACCTAGGGGTACCTAGGACCACCCCTTCTAAATTTTGGCAAGGATATTTTGGCCCACCCCATATATTTGGGAAGGGGCACATAGAACCACCCCCCTTAAATTTTCGAAATTGCCAAATCTAAAAATTTGGTGTGGTAGCCTATGACCATAGTATGTACTTCTATTAGTTTTGGGGGTCTATGTCGTTCCCTGTCATGGGTAAAAAATGCCAAAAATTCAAATTTCGGAGGTTTTTGACCTAATTTATCGCCTTTGATGAGGTGTTATTATCCTATATGGTTAAATGGGCGTATACAGGGGTTCATTACCTTTCAGAAGTCATGGGTATGTTAATGCACCCCTTGAAAAATATGGGAGAGGTACCTTGGCCCACCCCTTTAATTTTGGAAATTGCCCAATTTAAACATTTGGTATAATAGTACAGAACCCTAGCATGTATTATGATAAATTTGGCTAGTCCACATTGTTCCCTTTTAGGGGTACAAAATTGCCAAATTTTAGTACAACCACGTGTTTGGTTTTTGGCTCCATCTTATCCCTATTGATGAGGTTCTATTACCTTATATGGTTATACAGGTGTCCATTCCCTATCATGAGAAATGGGTAGATTGGTGCGCCCCTTTAAAAATTTGGGAGGGGTACCTTGGCCCACCCCTTAAATTTTAGAAATTGCCAAATTTAAACATTTGGTATTATAATATAGGGCCCTAATATGTATTATGATAAATTTGGATGGTCCACATCGTTCCCTTTTAGGGGTACGAAATTGCCCATATATAAACGTAACCAATAC
>NW_027657701.1:0-21476 GCF_964235325.1 Thermobia domestica | reverse complement strand
CGCCATGATAATAATATTTCGATAATTATTGGCAATATGTTCGAAATAGTCTAGCGGGATAGGTTGTCGTGGTCGAATATAGATCGTACTAAAATTGATGATTATGGACGGAAAATATATGGAACAAAGGAGGTATTCCGGCAAAGTACTAAAAGCTTGTGGGTTGTACGAGGGAACTGGATACTTTGGAGGAAAGCCTATTGCAACTCCGCCTTGAGCACGAGCTAGGTGATCATGATAGTCATGACGTTCTAGTTGATAGCCAGGAATGCGGGCTACCATGTTCGGTTTTAAAGCAGTTTCATTAAGCGCAAAGACATTGATATGTTCCTCCAACAACATTGCTTCTAATAACAGTTTATGCTGCGAAAAGGATCGAATATTGACAAATAAGAAAGTAATCCCCATAATGAAAAATACTATGCAGATTGTACTAAACAGCAGTTTCCAGAGAACCAATATGAAAATGGACATAGTTGTTAGAATATGTTGCATGTAGATTGATATGGAAGATGGATTTTGCGGCAGAAATGATGTGATGAAGAATATTGGCTCGTTGAAAGGGAAATATATTTTGAAGCACCAGACTGATGTAGCGAAGAAAATCTTCGATTGTTAGCGGTGGTAAGATGGATTGGTTTGGTTTTGTGGTCGTGTCAGTCGTTTTAGCGGTACTGTTAGTTCCGGATGCTCGGGAGTTGGCTCTGGTTTAGCTTTACAGCGATAACTGTAGGTTGGGTGAAGTCCACTGCCACAGGTGTTACACTTTGGTGGTCCTTTTAAGTTTGGACATGCTTTGGTTTCATGGAGACCCGAGCAGTACCCACACTTAGATGGATTAGAGCAATTTGCTGTAATGTGGTCATTGTACACCTGACATTTTTCGCAGCGTATAGGTAAAGGTCCCTGAGTTTTAGAGGGTTCGACACGATGTATTTTCTTATAAATTGGTGCCCCGAATCGTAACAGATAATCGATTGTCTCCTGTTGCTTAGAAAGTACCCGGACCATGTAGGTCGGACCATTATTATTTCGAATACGAATGCATCTATCTACTGTAATCCCCTCCTGTTTTAGCTCCTCTTGGATTTCAGCATCGGTAAGTTCAGGGGAAACACCCCTAATAACAACCGAGAGATATGGTGGTTTGCGAGGTGGTGGAGGTTGTTTCTGCCTTTTATCTGTTAATTTTGTAAGTTTGGCGCTCTTACCGAAGATTTCGTAAGATGCTTTGTTACGAATGGTAATACCAAAATCTGGATCTTTTGATTTCAGAATATAGCCGTTTCTAGTGGGGACGATTTGAACGAGAGTATCCCGTACCCGTGGAACGTATTTCATAATTTGTAGAAAAATCATTTTAGGATTGGTGAACTTTGTATCGTAGTCTGTAAGAATGAAATGATAAAGAGGATTAGTATTTGACTGTGCAGTGGTAGTAGTTTGAAGCTCTGTAACAGTATTGATACATTGTGGATTGACTTGAATGTCCATAGATTCTATTGGAGACCGTGACCGTATCCGTTTGGCTGACTGTATTGAATCATTTGATGGATGTCTCTCTCTAGATGTAGACGGTATTGATTGACTTCCCCAAGAAAAGTGCCGGGTGCGATTTGAAGGTACAATGGGTGCCGTTTGTGCAAGTGCAGAGCTTGAGTTTGCAAGAAGTATAGCAGGTAATCCGGAATGTCGTCCTAGAACCGATTGTCCGTTAGTGTTGCCAGAGTCCGCCATCGTAATAAGGTAGCCAAGGGCCGAAGCCCAAATGAAAATGAAAGCGAAGTAAAAGATGATGAGATGAGATGAAGTTCAAAAAGCAAGTCGCCCTCCGAAAGTGAGAACTTCCGTCAACCCTCTAAGTGATGTATGTGTGCTTTGCTCCCAAATGCGTATTGCAACACTTGATCCTTGCTGGCACACTAACTAGCACAAGAGAGGTTAGGCTACTTGATTCAGTATCGCTGAACGCCAACGTTTTTTTTTTACGTTTACCCGTTTAAAGGGTTGCGCCCTTTCTTCGGTAAGAGAGAGAAAAGCATAAGAGGTCAGAGGTATCATTAGAGGGTCTAGGTGCTATTTAATAATCAATTCATTCGGAACTTTATTCATATTTCATATTGCATAGGGAGGGTCATCAATTGTGAGGACAAGCCTCAGTTACGATGGGTGCTGGTCCAGACTGGCTGGCTGGCATACAAGTTATGATCTTGCTGGAACTGCGGTGCCTGAAATGAATAGATACAGCAAACATATAGTGGTTAGTTGAATACATGAAGAGCTATGAGAGCATGATTTTTAACAGCTAAGTATATGACAATCATTAGATCTGTAATGGTGGATGGTATGAGGGTGAAGTGCTACGACGCCACAACACATGGGTGATGTTAGTTAGACAAATGCTGTTATCTTCTGTTCCTGGGGCGACGCAGGAACTGATGGAGACAAAGGCAGCCCTGTTAGTGGATGGTTTTACTGTGCATGAGATGGATAGATGAGTGGTGAAACTGTGCCAGGATGATAAATGTCATAAACTTCTGGATCAATGTTGTCTTGGCCGATGTTGAGATGATAAAGAGTCATCAGATGCTGAAGAGGTGTGGGATAATATACAGCGGGAGTGTCATGGTCTCAGTCATTGCGGAGAATGCTCAGGAATATGGGATGAGCAGCTTCAATGCGTTTCTGAACGTAGTTTGAGCGGAGGGCCTCAAGATGTGATAATAGTGGAGGAAAATTGATGCGTTAATAAAGAAGGCGTGTCGGATGCGGAAGACGGATCCGGAAGGCTAAACGAAACGCATGGCGTTCAAGAATGGCTAACTTAAGATAATATTTAGAGGGAGCTGATATCCAGGCTGTGTGACCATAGGTTAGAATTGGGCGCATGAAAACCTTGTATGTATTGAGAAGGAGAGAAGAGTTTAGACCCCACGTGGTACCTGTTAGGCGCTTTAGTAAATTGAGTCGGTTTTTGGCTTTCTCGATGACAGTAAGAAGATGAGGTATCCAAGTGAGCTTGGAGTCAAATACAACGCCAAGATATTTAAGAGTACTATGGATTGTAACCGGGCTGTTATCAACATGAAGACGTAGCAGTTGGGGATTTCGATGGACCCGTGATCGTCGTCCAGATGGTAAGAAAACGATCGCTTGCGTTTTCGTAGCATTGATTGCCAAGCGCCAGATGTCGCACCAATCGACAAAAGCATCAATGGCCAGTTGAAGGCTATATTGAATAGAAGTAATTGTCCGACCGATAGCCAGAAATGCTGTATCGTCAGCAAATTGGAAAAGTTGTACGTTAGGAGTAGTGGGCAAGTCGGATACGTACAGCAAATATAATAGGGGTGAAAGAGAAGATCCCTGTGGTACGCCAAAATTCAAAAAGATTGGAAAGGACAGAGCATCATTGATGGAGATGTAGGCAAGCCGGGCTGTAAGGAAGGAATGTATAACTCTGATGTAAGAGCGGGGAAGTTGAAAAGAGTAAAACTTGTATATAAGACCCTGGTGCCAAACTTTATCGAACGCCTTAACGCCAACTTTTTTTTGCTAGCCGTAGCTAGCACCCACCCAAAGGGTTACGCCCTTTATTTGGGATGTGAAGTTACTATTAAATTTTGATTTGGGGGTATTTTCGAGGGGCAAGGAGGTTTTATATAATCTTTATTACTATCAAGTGCATTTAAGTACAGGTCATTATGGCCGTTAACCATAATCATTAGGGAAGGTTAGGAATACTGTCTTTTAATTCATTATGACATTAGTGATAGCAAAGCAGTGATGTAGGATGAATCCATGAGGTGCACTAGACAACACAACACAACATAAACAGGGTTAGAGAGACGAATGTAGGTTATCTTCTGTCCAGGGGCTACTCTGGACGCAATGAAGACGAGGGGGAGCCCTATTAGTATTGGAGGTCACAGTGCAACATATGATGGAGTGATGTATGGGGGTGGAGTAGGAACGAGAAAATCTTCTAGAAGTAGTAGATCGGGACTATTGGGCCGAAGAACATGATGGTACAAAGTAAAGAGCAGGGAGAGTGGAGAATGTCGGAGAGTAACAGAGGGCTTACGAAGAGTGGCTTCGTGGTGCATTGCATCAAAGAGCAGTGAATGGCGGTTCTGGAATCGCTTCGCAACGTACCTGAGCCGGAGATCTTCGAGATGATAAAGTATGTGGTGAAAAGGCGTTCTGTCGTATAAGTCTCTGGTGGGGCTCGGTAATTTAATGCGAAACGCAAGGCGTAGGGCGTGACGCTCAAGAATCTGGAGTCGGCGGTAATATGACTCAGGTGCGGAGAGCCAAGCTGTAAAACCATAAGTTAAAACGGGTCTGAGAAAAGTTTTGTACGTGTTAAGAAGAATGTGAGATTTTTAACCCCAGGTTGTCCCAGTGAGGCGGCGGAGGAGGTTCAGGCGGTTAGTAGCTTTGAGAATGATACCTTTGAGATTTGCAGACCATTTGAGATGAGAGTCAAAGGTAATACCAAGATACGTCACTGTGGGACTAGCAGTAAGGGGTGTACCGTCAATCGTGACGTGAAGGTTGGATGGATTTCGATGTACACGACTGCGCTTGCCTGGTGGCAGAAAGACTATTGCTTGGGTCTTGTTTGCATTAAGTTTGAGACGCCACGATTCACACCACTGAAGGAAATCATTTATGGCCGCTTGAAGGATGCGGTTAATATGTTGAATAGTATTACCTATCGCCAAGAAAGCCGTATCGTCTGCATACTGAAATATACTGACATGTGGAGGAAGGGCAGGAAAGTCTGCAACATACAGTAAGTAAAGCAGCGGCGAGAGGGCAGAGCCTTGGGAAACACCAGAGTGGATAAACACAGGGTGAGAGAGAGTATCATTAATGGAAACGTAAGTGAGACGGCTAGAGAGAAAATGGTACACGAAGCGAATATAGCAGAATGGAAGTCTGAAGGAAAATAGTTTGTATAGAAGGCCTAGATGCCAGACTTTATCAAAAGCCTTTTCTAAATCGAAAAGGACGAGACAGGAAGGCTTGGATTGGTTAAACTGAGCAGTGATGAATGTGGTAAGACGTAGGAGTTGATCATTAATGCTATAATTCGGTCGGAATCCTGCTTGATGTATAGGAATGAGGTTGTGATCGGCGAGATGTGTGTGGAGGCGTGAGACTAGAATTCGTTCAAGCATCTTACTGAAAACAAGGGTTAGTTGAATAGGTCGATAGGAGGACACAGATGGAGCTGGTTTGTTCGGTTTCAGGAACATTAAAGTTTTGGATGTTTTCCAATCGTTAGGGATAAACCCAGTGCGAAGAATGAATGTGAAAATAAGAGATAATAGATAGTGGAGAATGTACGGTCCCTCTTTGATATGGCGATATGTGATTGAGTCCAGTCCGGGAGCTGTATTACGTTTACGGGCAACGATAGTGGTAATTTCTGTGACGGTGATAGGAACTGTCAACGGCGAATCGTCTGGCAGAACATGTTGAACATTTGGTTGAAATGAGGTTGAGTCAAGATTTAGTCGAGCTGTAGGATAAGGACGGAGTGAGAGAGTAGGTCCAAGGGGCGTGAAGACGTCTTGGAGTTGGATAGCAAAAGCATTGGCTTTTTCTTCGTCAGTGAGTAAGGGCGTATCGTTAACAATTAGTGGGTAAGATGTGCGGGTGTTTTTACCCGTGAGCTGATGAAATCTTTTCCAGTATTGTGTGGGGTGTGCTGTATCAGATAGATTATTGCAAGCTTTTATCCAGTTTCTGGTCTTGTATGCAATGATGTAATTATGAACTGCCCGTTGGTATTGGCGATGTTGCCGAAGCGATTCCAGGTTTCCTGTGTGAGTGAAATCTCGGTAGAACTGGCGGGAGCGGCGTATTAAAGGGAGATATTGTGGAGGCAGCTTAGGTCTGTAGGAAGTAATTGGCGTCTGAGGAATAAATTTAGAGGATGCCTGGTGTATACTGTCGGTGATGGTATGCAGGGTATGATAGAGTTCTGTTTCTGTGGTAGGAGCTGGTACAGATTCAAGCCTATTGGAAAGAAATTCTTTATATTGTGGCCAATTTGCACGATCGAAACGTGCTACTGAGCGGGGAGGAGCTGGTTGAGGTAATTGAGGAGGTCCTTGAAATTGAAGAGTAAGTTTGACAGGGACATGATCGCTCCCCAAAGGATCAAGTACAGACAAGGTAAGCTTATTAAGAAGATTAGGTGAAGTTATGACAATATCTGGGGTTGTATTGGAGGAGGGTCGTGTCGGCTTAGGGAGAGTGTGAAAGAATCCTGTCGTGTGGGTCTGAATATAATGGAGAAAAGTGAGCTTTTGGTGATCGGAACGGCTGTGGTAGTTAATGTCGGCCATGATAATGTAACTGCGAAAGTGGTCTGATATATATTGAAAAAAACTTAAAGGAATAGGTTGGCCGGGTCGGATATAAATGGTAGCAACAGTGATGTAGCATTGTTTGAAATATAAAGTGGAAATGAGATGTTCAGGCAGCGTTCGGTCACCAGTAGTATGTAAGCGATGAGAAATAGATGGGGGGGAAACCAATAGCTACACCGCCATTGGCACGGCGAGCTGGAACGGGATTATCATGGCGAAGAAGGTGATAGGATAGAACTTTACAGGAGAGTTTCGGCGTGAGGAATGTCTCATTAAGCAGAAAACAATGGATATGTTCCTCAAGGAGCAGCTGTTCGAACAGAGGCTTGTGCTTATGGAGGGAGCGAATGTTCAGAAATAAAAAGTGAACGGCCATAATGAAGAGAAATGAAGGTAGATGGTGAAAGAGATTATACTGCAGATTCATGAATAGTAGAACAAAAGTGAGCATAGTTGTTGGAATAGGTGCCAGTGAAATTAACATGCAGAATGGTTTTAGCGGCGAGTTGTACTTGTTGGAGAATGTGCTGACGGAGGAAAGGATGAATATTCTGTAAGGTGACTGTAAGAAATGAAAGAAATTGATCGATGGTAATCGGTTGGTGGGCCGAGCTGGGAGGCGGTGTGGTAGAATCAGTACTATGTATCCGGATTGGAACAGTGAGTTCTGGTTTGAGTAAGTCTGCCGCAGGTTTAGCCTTACATTTGTAACTGTATGTGGGATGCTGATCTGGGCAGGTTGAACATTGAGGTGCATTCTGTAGATTAGTGCAAGACTTAGTCGAATGGGGGCCAGCACAATATCCGCATTTGAAGGGGTTCTTGCAATCATTAGTATGGTGCGAATTATAGGCCTGGCAGCGCTCACAACGGACAGGAAGGGGGGAGGTGAGCGAGAAGGTTCTACTCGATGTCGTTTTAAGAAAATGAATGCACCATTATGAAGAAGGTCATCTACCGTCTCTTGACTATTAGTGAGAACACGGACCATGTAAGTTGATCCCGATGTGTTCTTAATGCGAATACATTTAATGATTGAATGGCCATCGAGTTTTAGTTCGTCAGCTATCTCGGCATCTGTATATTGTGGATCGACTCCTCGGATGACAACAGACAGAGCTGGAGACTTGCGAGGAGGTGGAGGCTGCTTTGCCTGATTCGATGTAAGCTTCTGAATGTTAGCAGAGGCGCCGAAGATCTCGAAAGAGTAAGTGTTTCGAAGGGTAGAGGCCATGTTTGGATCGGTCGAGCGAATAATAATACCATTCTTGGTAGGTATTAGTTGTTTAACGTCGGAGCGTGGAACATACTTAAACAGACGTAGGTAGATTTGCTTTAGATCATGGTACTTCGCGTCGTAATTTGTAAGTAGAAAAGAGTGAACAACTGGCTTAGATGGTGGTACTTTATCAGCGGTCTCGGTCTCCATGTTACTAGATGTTGCTGAGGACTCACTCAAGGTATGATGACGCTTGGTTGGTGGTGTCATCTGTAGCGCAGCAGCAAAACTAGCAACGGTTGAAGAGTGAGCCGTTGGACTACTCGGTTCTGACTCTTGGCGGGCTTTCCGTTTGTCGATCTTTGCCGCCGTCAGAGATGGACCCTGAGCAACAACACAAGGTAGACCAGTATGACCGGAGAGTTGTCCAGTAGCCATAGCGAAGGTCGTCTACAAGGTCACAGGTTTGAAGAAGACCACCCGTTTAGATAGTGGTCTAGGTGGGCCAAAGAGGCTATCAACCTGCGCAGGTATCTGATGAGTTGGGCTAGATAAGTCTCTCAACCGATACACACAGGAATCAAGCTTCAGTGACCAGGAGTGAGGATAGGATATAATAAAAATCGTCACTAATCTCTAGTGGCGCTTCAGAGCAATGCTAAGCAGAGCCCTGGGAAGTGATGTTAACGCCAACGTTTTTTTTTTTGCTAGCCGTAGCTAGCACCCACCCAAAGGGTTACGCCCTTTATTTGGGATGTGAAGTTACTATTACATTTTGATTTGGGGGTATTTTCGAGGGGCAAGGAGGTTTTATATAATCTTTATTACTATTAAGTGCATTTAAGTACAGGTCATTATGGCCTTAACCATAATCATCAGGAAAGGTTAGGAATACTGTCTGTTAATTCATTATGACATTAGTGATAGCAAAGCAGTGATGCAGGATGAAGCCATGAGGTGCACTAGACAACACAACACAACATAAACAGGGTTAGAGAGACGAATGTAGGTTATCTTCTGTCCAGGGGCTACTCTGGACGCAATGAAGACGAGGGGGAGCCCTATTAGTATTAGGGGTCACAGTGCAACATATGATGGAGTGATGTATGGGGGTGGAGTAGGAACGAGAAAATCTTCTAGAAGTAGTAGATCGGGACTATTGGGCGGAAGAACATGATGGTACAGAGTAAAGAGCAGGGAGAGTGGAGAATGTCGGAGAGTAACAGAGGGCTTACGAAGAGTGGCTTCGTGGTGCATTGCATCAAAGAGCAGTGAATGGTGGTGCTGGAATCGCTTCGCAACGTACCTGAGCCGGAGATCTTCGAGATGATAAAGTATGTGGTGAAAAGGCGTTCTGTCGTATAAGTCTCTGGTGGAGCTCGGTAATTTAATGCGAAACGCAAGGCGTAGGGCGTGACGCTCAAGAATCTGGAGTCGGCGGTAATATGACTCAGGTGCGGAGAGCCAAGCTGTAAAACCATAAGTTAAAACGGGTCTGAGAAAAGTTTTGTACGTGTTTAGAAGAATGTGAGATTTTAAACCCCAGGTTGTCCCAGTGAGGCGGCGGAGGAGGTTCAGGCGGTTAGTAGCTTTGAGAATGATACCTTTGAGATGTGCAGACCATTTGAGATGAGAGTCAAAGGTAATACCAAGATACGTCACTGTGGGACTAGCAGTAAGGGGTGTACCGTCAATCGTGACGTGGAGGTTGGATGGATTTCGATGTACACGACTGCGCTTGCCTGGTGGCAGAAAGACTATTGCTTGGGTCTTGTTTGCATTAAGTTTGAGACGCCACGTTTCACACCACTGAAGGAAATCATTTATGGCCGCTTGAAGGATGCGGTTAATATGTTGAATAGTATTACCTATCGCCAAGAAAGCCGTATCGTCTGCATACTGAAATATACTGACATGTGGAGGAAGGGCAGGAAAGTCTGCAACATACAGTAAGTAAAGCAGCGGCGAGAGGGCAGAGCCTTGCGGAACACCAGAGTGGATGAACACAGGGTGAGAGAGAGTATCATTAATGCAAACGTAAGTGAGACGGCTAGAGAGAAAATGGTACACGAAGCGAATATAGCAGAATGGAAGTCTGAAGGAAAATAGTTTGTATAGAAGGCCAAGATGCCAGACTTTATCAAAAGCCTTTTCTAAATCGAAAAGGACGAGACAGGAAGGCTTGGATTGGTTAAACTGAGCAGTGATGAATGTGGTAAGACGTAGGAGTTGATCATTAATGCTAAAATTCGGTCGGAATCCTGCTTGATGTATAGGAATGAGGTTGTGATCGGCGAGATGTGTGTGGAGGCGTGAGACTAGAATTCGTTCAAGCATCTTACTGAAAACAAGGGTTAGTTGAATAGGTCGATAGGAGGACACAGATGGAGCTGGTTTGTTCGGTTTCAGGAACATTAAAGTTTTGGATGTTTTCCAATCGTTAGGGATAAACCCAGTGCGAAGAATGAATGTGAAAATGAGAGATAATAGATAGTGGAGAATGTACGGTCCCTCTTTGATATGGCGATATGTGATTGAGTCCAGTCCGGGAGCTGTATTACGTTTACGGGCAACGATAGTGGTAATTTCTGTGACGGTGATAGGAACTGTCAACGGCGAATCGTCTGGCAGAACATGTTGAACATTTGGTTGAAATGAGGGTGAGTCAAGATTTAGTCGAGCTGTAGGATGAGGACGGAGTGAGAGAGTAGGTCCAAGGGGCGTGAAGACGTCTTGGAGTTGGGTAGCAAAAGCATTGGCTTTTTCTTCGTCAGTGAGTAAGGGCGTATCGTTAACAATTACTGGGTAAGATGTGCGGGTGTTTTTACCGGTGAGCTGATGAAATCTTTTCCAGTATTGTGTGGGGTGTGCTGTATCAGATAGATTATTGCAAGCTTTTATCCAGTTTCTGGTCTTGTATGCAATGATGTAATTATGGACTGCCCGTTGGTATTGGCGATGTTGCCGAAGCGATTCCAGGTTTCCTGTGTGAGTGAAATCTCGGTAGAACTGGCGGGAGCGGCGTATTAAAGGGAGGTATTGTGGAGGCAGCTTAGGTCTGTAGGAAGTAATTGGCGTCTGAGGAATAAATTTAGAGGATGCCTGGTGTATACTGTCGGTGATGGTATGCAGGGTATGATAAAGTTCTGTTTCTGTGGTAGGAGCTGGTACAGATTCAAGCCTATTGGAAAGAAATTCTTTATATTGTGGCCAATTCGCACGATCGAAACGTGCTACTGAGCGGGGAGGAGCTGGTTGAGGTAATTGAGGAGGTCCTTGAAATTGAAGAGTAAGTTTGACAGGGACATGATCGCTCCCCAAAGGATCAAGTACAGTCAGGGTAAGCTTAGTAAGAAGATTGGCCGAAGTTATGACTATATCTGGGGTTGTATTGGAGGATGGTCGTGTCGGTTTAGGGAGAGTGTGAAAGAATCCTGTCGTGTGGGTCTGAATATAATGGAGAAAAGTGAGCTTTTGGTGATCGGAACGGCTGTGGTAGTTAATGTCGGCCATGATAATGTAACTGCGAAAGTGGTCTGATATATATTGAAAAAAACTTAAAGGAATAGGTTGGCCAGGTCGGATATAAATGGTAGCAACAGTGATGTAGCATTGTTTGAAATATAAAGTGGAAATGAGATGTTCAGGCAGCGTTCGGTCACCAGTAGTATGTAAGCGATGAGAAATAGATGGGGGGAAACCAATAGCTACACCACCATTGGCACGGCGAGCTGGAACGGCATTATCATGGCGAAGAAGGTGATAGGATAGAACTTTACAGGAGAGTTTCGGCGTGAGGAATGTCTCATTAAGCAGAAAACAATGGATATGTTCCTCAAGGAGCAGCTGTTCGAACAGAGGCTTGTGTTTATGGAGGGAGCGAATGTTCAGAAATAAAAAGTGAACGGCCATAATGAAGAGAAATGAAGGTAGATGGTGAAAGAGATTATACTGCAGATTCATGAATAGTAGAACAAAAGTGAGCATAGTTGTTGGAATAGGTGCCAGTGAAATTAACATGCAGAATGGTTTTAGCGGCGAGTTGTACTTGTTGGAGAATGTGCTGACGGAGGAAAGGATGAATATTCTGTAAGGTGACTGTAAGAAATGAAAGAAATTGATCGATGGTAATCGGTTGGTGGGCCGAGCTGGGAGGCGGTGTGGTAGAATCAGTACTATGTATCCGGATTGGAACAGTGAGTTCTGGTTTGAGTAAGTCTGCCGCAGGTTTAGCCTTACATTTGTAACTGTATGTGGGATGCTGATCTGGGCAGGTTGAACATTGAGGTGCATTCTGTAGATTAGTGCAAGACTTAGTCGAATGGGGGCCAGCACAATATCCGCATTTGAAGGGGTTCTTGCAATCATTAGTATGGTGCGAATTATAGGCCTGGCAGCGCTCACAACGGACAGGAAGGGGGGGAGGTGAGCGAGAAGGTTCTACTCGATGTCGTTTTAAGAAAATGAATGCACCATTATGAAGAAGGTCATCTACCGTCTCTTGACTATTAGTGAGAACACGGACCATGTAAGTTGATCCCGATGTGTTCTTAATGCGAATACATTTAATGATTGAATGGCCATCGAGTTTTAGTTCGTCAGCTATCTCGGCATCTGTATATTGTGGATCGACTCCTCGGATGACAACAGACAGAGCTGGAGACTTGCGAGGAGGTGGAGGCTGCTTTGCCTGATTCGATGTAAGCTTCTGAATGTTAGCAGAGGCGCCGAAGATCTCGAAAGAGTAAGTGTTTCGAAGGGTAGAGGCCATGTTTGGATCGGTCGAGCGAATAATAATACCATTCTTGGTAGGTATTAGTTGTTTAACGTCTGAGCGTGGAACATACTTAAGCAGACGTAGGTAGATTTGCTTTAGATCATGGTACTTCGCGTCGTAATTTGTAAGTAGAAAAGAGTGAACAACTGGCTTAGATGGTGGTACTTTATCAGCGGTCTCGGTCTCCATGTTACTAGATGTTGCTGAAGACTCACTCAAGGTATGATGACGCTTGGTTGGTGGTGTCATCTGAAGCGCAGCAGCAAAACTAGCAACGGTTGAAGAGTGAGCCGTTGGACTACTCGGTTCTGACTCTTGGCGGGCTTTCCGTTTGTCGATCTTTGCCGCCGTCAGAGATGGACCCTGAGCAACAACAGAAGGTAGACCAGTATGACCGGAGAGTTGTCCAGAAGCCATAGCGAAGGTCGTCTACAAGGTTACAGGTTTGAAGAAGACCACCCGTTTGGATAGTGGTCTAGGTGGGCCAAAGAGGCTATCAACCTGCGTAGGTATCTGATGAGTTGGGCTAGATAAGTCTCTCAACCGATACACACAGGAATCAAGCTTCAGTGACCAGGAATGAGGATAGGATATAACAAAAATCGTCACTAAGCTCTAGTGGCGCTTCAAAGCAATGCTAAGCAGAGCCCTGGGAAGTGATGAACGCCAACGATATTGCCTTCCGAGTGTATCAGAAATAATTATTTACTGGCTGTAAATATTTTCATTTCTCATAGATAGTAAGTAGTTATTTCAAAGCTTTTCGCAGTATATTTGACATTTGTGCAAAGCTACAAATAACGTTCTAAGTTTCCTGTAATTGGCCAAAATAATCGTTTTTTAAACTTGTGAACAGTCTGACAATAGTTGCACAGTAACGGTGGCGCCATCTGTTATTTTTATATGCTAGGACATAAGAATAACGTTAGGAAAAAAGATTACAGCACTGCTATTCATGCATTGTGGTTTCGATGCAATAATTTTTTTTTCTTTTTGGCGCTACTTTCTTCCACGCAGCCTTCCGCTTGGACCGGAGCTAACGTTGCTATTGTATCGTGCTCTGTCAAGATATAACTCTGTATAATTTCGACTGAATAGACAGTAAATAACAAACATGTGTTGTAATTTTTGTAGTACTTAATAGTCCACTTAAATCAGCTTCGATTAGACTATATGTTTCACGTATCATGACACTTTCCGTTAACCAGGCATGACTCAAGTGTTGGTTTAAAATACTCTACGGTGACATATAGTCATTTTGTTGACCCAACGGTTAATGAAGTTGGGTTGCAAGTGACCACCCATCGTTTCTAAAGAACCCAATTTGGTTTAAATATTTTTAACCACACCGCATGGTCACGTTTCAACCCAATCATTTTTCTCAGTGATGGTTCATACGTCAGTCTCTTCAGAATCACACAAGATTCTATGTGGTACCATGCACATGTGTTTATAATGTACAAAAGAAAAATATTTTGGAATAAACATGAAAATTTCCCACCACAAACACCTTTTTGGGATATTATTCCTAACTTAGATCAGCGTCGTTGCATTATCAGCCACCTATGGATCCACCATGTTCTGCAGTGTCAACAATCAGTAGGTGCTTAGCAGTGCAAAATAATGTATTTTATACTGTAATAACATCATCAACAGACCATACACCAAAACCACACCGAATGAAAAATCTAGAATCAAATATTCTACTTTCTACAATATTACCACACATTTTATACGAACGATATTAACTTCTTGACTAATAAAAGTAAATTCAGCTCTCAGTGCAATCTGGATAACACAAAATACTACCTTGATCAAACTCTTCATAATCGAAATCGATAACATCGTCATGGGCACTTGTAAATACACTCGACACAAGTGCTTATGTCCAACGTCAGATGTCAGAGGAAGCTTTCCGAGGTCAAAATTTGAACTTAATGTAGATTTCTTGTGTCAGCCTAGTAAACATGAAGTAGCGAGCTTTGTTAATTAGAGTGTCATTTCATTTTATACTACAAAGCTAGGATAAAATATTCTTTAGTTGATGTCCACTTCTTGGGAAACGCTCTCATGGGAAAACACCAAAGATTGTAGTTGGGCTTCTTATGAAAAAGTATCGTCCGCGATTTTTTCCAAGATCGAACACCACGTTGTGTCACAAGCTGCAGTAGCATAAGCAAAAAACGTAAGATCTTTTAACTATCTTACTTTTGCACTGATTTGGCAATGCTGTAATAATGTTCAGACGTGGTTTTCCCATCTTTCTATTTGCAGAAATAATTAGAATGGTTATCAAGTACAAGAGCTGCCACCAGCACAAACGAATCAGCGTTTGTGGCAACATCTATTACGTTTGATATATTTTTTTTTCAATTATTCAACACCCATTTTCACAATGAGAAGAGTGGCATATTTTTCACGAATTCGGCTTGCAACATAAATTCTTTGGACTTCTGAACAAACTAAAAATGTGAGAATTTTTCTTGTTCCTCTTATTATCCTAAACGTCTTGTTTTGCAACCATATATCTAATATTTTCATTTAAGAAAACGTCCCATGCGGACTTTCTTGTTGATTTCCTATTTTCGTCTTCTTGTTTAGTACTATAGTACTCGCGCTGAGTAGCGAAGCTTGGGCTCTAAACCAATCATTGCTTGACCTCTGATACATCACAAAACTTCGGTACAATTCACGTAGCCGCTTCCCGAGCGCACACTTGGGGAAAGTCAAATAGCTAAAATTAACCAACAATGTTGCCAGATTTTGAAGACAGTGTAAAATTTAAAAGAACATTTAAAAATTACCAATAATAACACAGAACAACAGTAACTAGAGTAGGAATTAATCTAAAACGGTAACAAAAACACGAATAGTAACAATGAAAATATAATGCAACAAAACGGAACTTGGCGCCAATCCAACAACACTGTACCCTCGGGAGATGTTTTCCGTGTATCGCGAGAGACGACACTGGCATATGTGATGGGTGGGGTTGACGACCGGAACACACCCTCACGTTCCATTGGGTGGTTAAATCGATAGATCTAGATCAAGCATCAAGACTCTGCGCGAATACTATAGTGCTTTCACGATAACCGTCACATTTCCTCCGGATATGTTCACAATGTAGACGGAGTTGCTACTGAATTGCAACCACCTCTCTACACAAGAAAGTGCGGCCAACAGCCGAACTGTTTATGTGACCACCCCAGCTGATAGTATTGCACAACACAGCAGAGTTGAGAAAGAACACACTCGAGGCTACATGTTGGCAGACAGCACACTGCTGTAAAGGGAGGTGAGCAGGATTTATCCGCATTTTAATAAGGCACGATTGTTGGTACCCGAGCAAATGGTGCGTCAATAACCAATACAGCAACATGTGTCGGATACATTCGCTCCTGTGTAGTGAAGATGTACAAGGAGTGGGGAGAAAATGGATAATGATTACGAAGTGCAAAGGGATAATGTACGGAACTACAGAAGCGTACGGAAGCTCAAAAAGTGGGGCGAGCGTCGTGTCAAAGAGCTCGTGACGGCCAAATGAACCACCAGTGTCCGTGAATTACGTAACCAATACGATGGTGGATGTGAAACACTCACATCCCACGCAACTATAAGACTTACACTGGTACGCATACAGTTCGACAGCAAACGATACATTCGTCATCCACCGCTTACGACTCGTCACCACCCACTTCATTGCACTCGAGCACAGGGACACGCTAATTAGACCACGAATGATTTTAAAAGGGTCTGTTGGACCGACAAATCACGGTTTGTGCTACTCCTCTCGGACTTGCGTGTTCATGAGTGGTACTAATAGCACGAAACTATGAATCTCTCGTGCATGGTGCGTACTGTATGGGCAGGTGGGGGTGGCTTCGGCTGACATGGACTTTGACCTTAGCGAGACATCCGCTGTGTACCTACAGGTGTTAAAGACTCAGGTACAACCTACAATGTAACACGTCTATCTGCGCGAATACGGTATTTTCCAGGAATTTATAATGCACAAAGCCGGGACTCTACTTACTTGGCTTAAGGAACATTACACGGAGCTACAGCGTATAAATTAGCATCTTGAGTCACCAGAACTTAATCCTATAAAACATTTATGGGATGTTGTGGAACGAGCTCTTCGCACCATGACTCCTGCACCAACATTTGTGCACTCAATGAGGGATGCTATCAGGAATATATGCTGTCAGATACTCGCGGAAACATATCAGCAACTACAAGAATCGATGCCACGTCGCGTCCAGGTCGTCAGCTGAGCAAAAGGTGGACCAACAAAGTAGTAGATAGGTGGTAGCAATTCAGTGAACACTCACTGTAGTTGGTACAGTTTTGAATAACATTTCCGTAAGTAGAAGGAACACAATAAATCAGAAATCCTCCATCAATCACTAGAACAGGCTTCATTTTCTGCTTTGATCAACTGCAATATAGCCATAATATTTGTGCTTGGACACTTATTCCAATTTCACATTATGCCAGTCATAAATCCACTCCATCCTGGCTGCGACTTCATTTCAGTAAATAATATAAGGTTGAGTGGAAACAGATATTGTGAAGATTGGGCCGTAAAAGATGTTGCTTGAAGTTCACTTAAGTTTTGAATGATCATTGACTAAAGACTTGTATTTCTCTTTTTCATTGAATATAAGCCGGCGTTAATCATCGATACTAGATAGATTTTGGCTTCATTGTTACAGGTTCACACTCCCATTGATGAAATATGTTTATGAAGTGTTGTGAACCGTATATTCGATGTTGGCTTAGCACAAGGCTTGTCTATATGGATGGCAGAAACGATTAAGATCTTACAGCAAATACGAGAGCGTATCGTATAACAACGCACTTTTTCTTTTCACTTTCTGGGATTCACTTAAAGTTTCGCTTTTTGTAACTTGTAATGCAAAACTGTCAAAACTCTATGAAAAAAAAATGCCTTCCTGAATTAATTGTGTTCTTAAAATTTGCTCTTTCTTAATGCTCTTTCTCCGTAACTTTTAATGTACATCGCGTTTTCTTTGAACACTATCTTCACGACTTGAATGTACACCATTTTTACAACTACTGTTTCTACGTTAAGTTCTTTTCCTGAATTACACAAATGAAACCAAAATTATAATTTGTTTTTTATATTAATGTTCCTCAGATAGCCAGGAGCAATATGAGATTACTACACTCTTGTCAACGTAATACATTATACTGACAAGCAACACTTCACACATATAATACTCCGATTTTGATAAAATTTAGCAGGTAGATACTACACATAAAATAAATGAATACGGATTAAGAATTTTCTGCGGAAAAATGGTTTTAGGAGGCAAAAGCCCAAACCCAGAATTTTGAAATTTGACACCGGAAAGGCAAAAAGAAGTGGACCAAAGTGAACGAAATTGTGCATAGATATTGCAGACGTAAAATGAGGGAATACGCGTTTCGTATTCTCCTGGATAAAACGGTTAGGTGGGCACGGACCCCTGGAAACCCTCGATCATGAAATATCAAAAGTGTTACCAACACTATATCAGATGTGTGTAAAGGACATGAAGAATTGTAACGAAACTTTGCGTATCAACTATTCGCAAAAAATAAACGAAAACTGTTTTTTTTTTTTATTTTCTGCGTAAAAAACGGTCTTCAGTCAATCAGTTTGAATTGTCACTCATCTCACTCCTTGGCAATTCAGATCACCTTCTTCTTTGGCTCCTGTGGTTTATACCATTATGAACTGAATCACTTCACTTCACTTGGGTTATTGTGTAATTTTGTATGACGAGGTATTTTATTGAACTTTTTTTGATGCCCATGCTGATGATATAACTGTATAATTTGATCAATTTGTCCAGTCGTGGGACTGTGACTATACATACGATGTTGTAATCACTTTATCACGCACACTGTCCACTGTCAAAATTTATGTCAATATCTTCCACTTCAAAGTTCCACGAAAGAATTTCATCCTCCTTTCAAAATCCTTTCAAGTTGATTGGCTGTTTCTTTAATATATTAGTTTGTAATTATGATTGGTTTACAGAATTTGTAGGATTTTAGAGGAAAACTGTATATATCTGGATAGAGAGGAAGAGACACTACTGCAGACGCTTTGGAATATTTGAGGTGGGAGATGAGAGAGGATTTTTGTAAATTTCGAAACTTGTGTCTTTTGGCGTCTAGAGCCGATTGATTTTATTTACAAATTTAGGTGAGAAGGCAACAAATTTCCTGAAGTTGACATTAAACTTGGAAAGAACAATAGTATGAGAAGTACAGTATTGTTGGAGAAGAACTCGAAGGAAAACTTTAAAGTTATAAAAGAAGTGTAAATTTACCAGAAAGAGGAAATCTGGATAGAAATCTGGATAGAGAGCAGGAATTCGTGTCCTGCTGGGGAGAAATCGGTGTCGTAGGACAAGTGATGTGAGGTGGAAAATTTTCCATTTCGGAAAATTTTACGCTATATTTTTCCAGAAAATTTTCCGTTCTAAGAAAATATCAGTAATCAAGTAACAATTTCTCAGTAATCATAAAATTGAGGAGCGTTTTCTCAAAAATCGATAGAGCACAAATTTTGAGAATCGGATGTATGTATGGGATAGGTATGCTTTTTATGCCACTAATCGAGCTGTGAAATCAGAATTGGCAATCTCGATATGTGTCGTGTGTATAGTGTACTGAATCATGTGCGTTTTGTTAGAACTAGATAGAGCTCACACACAGCAATTTCTCAAAATTCGATACAGCACATAGTTGAATACTACCGAATCCCTCAATCTCGTAGAGTTGTCAAAGTTCTTAACAGGAACGGCAAATCAAAACACTAAAGGAGATTTCTTAGAAGTGGCCATTTGCTATAGACCCCTAGTAATCCAACGTATCATGTCCTACAGAAGTATGTACTGATAGCGTAAGTGTGCAGAACACTTACATTGGGGTACCTGTGGAGGTTTCTGTTTTCAGATCTGAAATTAAAACATGCCATAAAGAAATGCTAAGATCCTCATGCTTACAGAAGATGAACATGGAGTCCAGTGAGAAGAAGAAAGACGTGAAGAAACCCTTACACTTATTCGAAATGCCGGAAGAAGCAAGAGGATTATATGAAGAAGTTCTCAGAGACTGCTAATTACAACGTAAATGTATCCTTCGTTACTAACTATTGTAAGCACTTTGTATTCTTACATCGTGGTGTTACTTTTTGAAATTTTCCATAATATCTATTATTTTTTCATTCGTATATCCATGAAGAAGTAACCCTTTATACTGTACACAAAACTAACTCAATAAAAGAAATACTAATCAAAACTAAATAAAGAATATATCATGAAGATATAAAACTAAAATTACAATAGTAATATAACAGTATAACACTATAAAACAATAGTACTAGCAGCAAATTCAGGTTCAGTCACATTCCTATGTTTCCTGTCCATGTACTCTATCGAGTTCTGAAAAAAAAACTGCATTTTTTAAACTAGCCAATTCTATGACAAATATTTGTATTTTCTAGGAGATTCACGTTGTCTGTACTTGTCCCAGGATAATAACTAGTATTACCAATTCCTATAAAAATGGTGTTTTGTGCTCTATCGAGTTTTGAAAAAACGCTCCTCAATTGATTGAATTCATGTATAGAAATGTTAAAAAGTGGAAGATCGCCTAAAGAATCTGGAAATTCTCATGGCTAAGACAATTTTAATTACTATGCAGGCACAAGTGAGACAATTTTTCATGAATCGAAATATTTTCTGTCTTCTATGGAAAAATTGAAGAACGTTTTATAATTCGGAAAATTTTCATCATTTTGAAGCAAAAAATAAAACAACTTCTTGTGAATCGGAAAGTTGTATCACTCTGTAGAAACAAGTGAAAGGAATTTTCATAGATCGGAAAATTTTCATTATAATGTAAAAACAAGTGGAAAAAAACTTTTCATAAGTCGCACAATTTTCGATATTATGTATAGTGATGTTACGTGGAAAATTTTCCAGCATATTTAACCGCAAATTGAGCTACAAAATGGAATTTCTGTAGAGGAAAATTAGTAAGCAACAAATTATAACTTTCCAACTAGCTTTCGAGAAATTTTCTAATATTTCAAGTTGGGAAGTAAACGTTTACATACTGTATGTTTCTCTCTCTCTCTCTCCCTCTCTCTCAGGGAGCTGCTTCGTTGCTAAGCGGTTAGCATACGCGCCTTTGGCATGGGAGACCTGGCTTCGATTCCGGCGGAAGCTCATGTAGTAAGGAATCCACATTAATCAGTTGGTCCCGTGCCATATAGCCTCGCTGCTGAAAGGGACAAACTCAAAATCAACTCAATTCAACTCTCTCTCTCTCTCTCTCTCTCTCGCTCTCTCTATGTGTGTGTGTGTGTGTGTGTGTGTGTCTGTATTTATGTGAATAGAATTTTTCATTCATTGGAAATGGCCCTCTCAAAATTTTCTTGGTCCCTTCATTGGCCCCGCTGAAAAAAATTGTAGCTACGCTACTGTCCGGCAAGTGGTGCGTCTTCGAGTGTTTCATCACCGTCCTTAAACTTGCTAAACTACCGCTGCACTGCCTGTGTAGTCATAACACCCTCACCAAAGTCCCAGTGTATCTTTCACCCCACTGCGCTGGAGCGGTGTTTGGCCCCAGTTTGAACTCGTACAGCATGGAGGCCCTTATGACAATCTACGAAGATTCCATGTTCAGTCTATCCTTACGCAAGTTCACGGTGTAACTGATCTGCCAGAACCAGGTAGTATGTTGGATATACCCACACAAACAACTGACTTTCACCTTGTTTCCACTCGCATTCAACTCACGGTGTGAAAGCCAATGGGACACAGACCTCCACAAAAAGCGACAGAACTTTCTTGGTCCTCTTTATAGTTTACATAGCGCCTAATGATTGTTGATTCTTTCATACATCTTTACGCTACTCGAACGAGTAAGAGAAACTCTAAATTCTACCGCCTTGTGTTCAAGCACAGAATAGCACTTACGTACCTGGAGATATATATACGGGCCTGACCTGGATACATATCATATATATGTATATATATATATATATATATATATATATATATATATA
>NW_027657700.1:0-21494 GCF_964235325.1 Thermobia domestica | reverse complement strand
CAACAGACTTTTTCCCTGAAACTGAAACTCATCTTCTTATTATTGATCATAATGTGTGTGAAGTGAAACGCAACATAGTTTATTTCTTTACGAAAGGTGTTGATCATAGATATCTTACTGTAATATTTATTACACGAAATGTATGCCAACAAGGAATAGGAAGTAATACATAAACTTGAATTATTTTTGATCTCGTATTATTAAAACATTCAGAATAAATCACTTATTAATCACATGAGTTTTCAACTAACTCCTGAGAACCAAAAATTTCTTCCAGAAAGTTCCAACTATGCAACAAAGTTACCATATTAATATTTATTGATTTAAAACAGGATACGCCACATGACACTGGTATTCAAACAAATATCTTTCCTGATGATAGTTGTCATTACGTATATGTTCCAACGATATAGAATAAGTGCTTATAATGCTAGCTTTAAACCGTGTTTCTTCATTCTGTCAATATGTCTCTCAAGAGTGAAACAACGATATTTTCTTCGTACTGTGAGTAAAGCAAATCCTAGATTACGCAAAGGTATAGTTGCAAATGCAGATTTTTCAGTGATTCGTACTATTTTGCCAATGTTTTTATAAAGCATTAAAAGGAAATGTACCTCGTACAAAGACGTAAATATTAAAGCTATACAAGAGAACGCTTTGATATCTTTTGAAAAAGTAAACTCCATCGAAAAGAAGAAGTGTTAATAGTGCAACATGTGGGATATCCACCGCCATTACTAGGTTCTATTTTAAGTGGTGCATTATCAAGTTTACTATTCCGTTAGTGCAATGGAACACGCAAGAAATGACTTTAGTTCCACCTGAAGTTATTAATCGTATACAAACTCCGTCATCATTATCTTGGGAAAACAAAAATCTAGTTTGGATCAAGATATGCAACAGATTTTACATTAATCCTGGCTGAGTAATGAAAAGTGCAATCAATATAACAATGTTTTTTCTAACAAAAACAAGAACATGTCACACTTTCGATTTCGTCATTTAAATCAGAGAAGCCTAAAGTAAAAGAAGAAATATTGTTATCTATACCAAAAATGTTCCGCAAAAGAGCTGAATTACTACTGCATAAAGTGAAACCTGAAGAAAATACCACGTCGGATAATAAAGCAACTGTTTACGTGAAAGGTGATAAACTAGGGGAATCTCACATTGTAGAATTGATTTGTGATGAGTCGCGACCACACAATTCCACCTGGATTGTAGAAATTTCGTAATTAGTTATCTTCTAATAACAAACCTCAAGAAATTATTGGAAATCCAAAACGTTTGTCGTTTATTTTACGACAAACCAAAGCATCACCAGTAACATCGTCGCCAAGGGAAAATACCTCTGAAATCGTTTGTAGAAAACGACAAAATAGCAGCAGCAGGAGCAGAAGAAAAAGTAAAGTAATATCTCCTATTAGGAAAAGCAAACGTACCTGTAAACGTCCAGTATGGTCAAAATGGTAACCATACAAAACAGTTAAGTAAAATTTAGTACAACCCTTCACATCCAGCTTTATTTTCAACTAGCTACAAAGCTACAAAGAAGATAATTCTTATACGCTGTATAAGAAAATGGTTACTAAAGGAAACAACATATACGTTACACAAATCAGTACGTCGTTCTTTCGGAGATTTCTATGTAGCGAATATCATTGATGATGAGTGGAAACGTCATATTAATTATCATCAGTCTCTTCATAAATTTAATGACGGATATCGTTATATTCTTATACTGATAGATGTAATAGGTGTGTTCCGTCGATATGCTTGGGCTCTGCCATTAAACTCTAAAAGCACAAATGATCAAAAAGCATTAAAAATTATTTCCAAAAACAGAAAACCAATTACATTGGGAAGAGATAAAGGAACTGAGTTCACTAATAAATCAATACAGAAGTACTTGGAGGAAAAGAAAGGGAGACGTATTACCACTAAAAATCATGACATAAAAGCTAATATTTTAAAGTGTATTAACAGAATTCCAAAAGAAAAAATGGAAGTATTTCCGAAAGTATCAAACGTAAAATTAAGTGAATGTATTATCACATCTTGATAAATCATACAATGTAGGTTAACATCAAACTATTAAAGTCTCACTTACAAATGTATCTCAAAATAACCTATTAGAAGTATGGCATAATCACTAGGATAATAAAATGAAGGAGAAAAAGAAGAAGAACCCAGATTTCTCGAAACATCTAAACACTGGTGATACAATACGAATTAATAAAATTAAACGCACATTTGATAATGGATACATGCAAAAGTGGACCTGGGAAATATTTAAAATGAAGAGGGTAATATCTAGAGATCCACCTGTTAATGAACAAGAAGATTTAGACAAGGAACCACTAGATTATTTTGTACTGAGGAATTACAACATGTGACGTTAAAGAAATTTTTACATGGAAGCAGAAAAAGTAGCAGAAAAGAATACTTGCTCATTGGAAAGGATATCCTTCTTCATCTATTCCTGGATAATTGCATCATCCGTAATGAAGACCAAGAAGTACAATAGAACCTGATAGATATTTTTACATAACGCTTCCGAGTAATAGTTCTATGCAATATTATCCTGACAACATATTAATGTCATACACTACTAACCTTCATCAAAGAATGGAATTCCGTAGAAAGTGGGAACGACCTTTGTTGAAATTCATTATCCTCATCCAATTTGAAATATTAATTAAAAAATAGTATTTTTACAGATCTGCAAAAAGTTATGAATGGCAATTTGTAAGTATTCTTGTACGTTATTATACTGGCATTTTGCACTTCATAAAGATAATTAATATGTACAACAGATCCACAAATTTGCATATTTAATACATTCGTGGGATAACACTTGTTTTGTACGACGTTTTCACAAAGACACAGAAGTGAACGTTGCATAATAATAATAACAAAGTCCGAATAATGCAAGTTTTACTGTTTTTCACTTCATGTTCGCTACACAGAAAAAAATCCAAGAAATAAAACCAATGACTTTAACTTAAGCACACAGTGTTTCGGGAAGCATTAAGTTTTCCTTTCTTCTCTAACACCAATAAGTTTTCATCCATTAGTTTCCGCACCACCAGTTGCTTTTTTGTCCATGTGATCCAAGCGTCCAAGTGATAGATAAATGCAAGTTCAACTTGAGAATTTAAATAGTCTTCATTTAAATACAAGTTTCTCCCCCTCTGTCAAAATTCACTTCACTCCAAACAAAAGTCCTTTACCAACATGAATCACTGGTACAAATGTATCATTATCCGTTTTTGTTAAGTTCATATTTCACATTGAACAAGTATTCTTGGTATCTATAGTTGATGCAATGGCACTCAAAGCATTTTATTCCAGTAGGTAATCAACGCAGAATAACAGCACCATTCATTCACATGTCTGTGCATGTATGAAGATGGCGATTAGGGAAATTCGTTTTTCATCTTTATTATACTTGCCACCATGCACTTACGATGAAAATAACAATTCAGTAAATTCAAGAACGTGCATATTACGTCCACATACATTAGTCTTAATTCCTTTATATGTTAAACATACATTTCCATTTTGTAAATACGTTACTAACAGACCATTAGCTGCCTCCATTTTTTCAGTACAGCGTCCTGGTAACGTTACTTTTTAGCCTCATTCAAATCTCAACATGTCTTGCTGCATACATCGCTGCAATTATCTCACAGTTTACAATACGAAATAGTACGCCAATCTCTAAATCCCACATTTTTGTAAAAGGCTCCAATGATGGCATATGAAGCTTATCTAACAAATACATTGACGATGCCATCTATAATGTGACGTTTCTACCTTGGTAACAGATGCTAATGGAATGATCTACACAAACACATACGTGTACTTTCTATGTTCCGTTTACGACGTCATCACACTTTCATTAGCTACTTTTCATCACGTGATCCTCAGCTTTTTACTCAAGACCAGGAAATGAGCATTACACATCGCAACGATCAAGAAGTCAGGTTTCATCTTGTTTATACAGGATAATTTCGATTCTACTGCTGCAGCATCAACTTTAACGTGAAACCAAAACCCCATTCTATGGGGGCACTTCATAAACAAATTCTCATACTACATTTTATGAAATAATATATCACCTTACCAGACACGCCCAATTCGATCAAAAGACAAATTTGATATAGTCTGTCCCCATGGACACTTATACTCTTTGCAGAAGCGAGGGGTTATGTTGTAAAACCTACACAATACACGACGAGAATAAGAAGTAGAAATGCATCTTTCATCTCGTTTGTACAGCCAGTAGCCGTACAAGAACATACTACCTTATTCCAGCATAGCAACACACTATTTTCGGCCAGTTAAGGCCAGGCGTAAAGATCAAAGTTTGAAAATGCTACCCGGCTAGACCTCAACTGGTGTAACGAAAAGTATTTTATTACAAACTCTTTGATCTATCTAATATTCCAGAATGTATCCTGGATGCATTTTTTGGCTAGCTTTAACACAAACTAACCATTCATATACAATATTCCAAAGACATATTTCTATTTTAATGAAATTATATATGTACTCAATGTTTCTTAAATTATTCATTTACCTGGCATACCTGGGCTTTCGCGAAAAGAATTTTTTTTATATTTGAATGATATTCCTGTATTTGAGATTCATTTTTCCCATTAGAATACGCATTTGATTCTACATGAAAGAGTACGAATGCATTTCCAATCAGGAGCAATTTAAAATAGTTTCCGCTATAAAACAGCAACTCCTTGGACTTTAATTTTTTCGCGTGTCTCATTATTCATGTCAGTGACCCTAAAAACAATTGAATAGTCTATAATGTCTCCCAATTTCAACTTTTTAATTTTCACATATCCGTTTTAACCTCAATTGCAATAGGGCTAAACTTTAAATAAACTCGGCAGTATCATAATTTATGTCAGTGACCTCAAAACTGTGCATTTGACATTAATATCTATCATTTTCGATTTTCTTCATGCCACTGTTAATCCTATGAGACAGGTATAGGCAATACGGGTTTCGATTCCAGCTGGAAAACGTTTGGTTTGGGTTCCGTATTAAGCTATAGAAATATAAAACCACGTCTTATATAGACTCGAACCTGAAAGGGGCGTCTGAACAGAACATCATCTCATCTGGTGAAATGATTCTATTTTTGCGTAATTTCTAAACCACTTTTCTCTAATTGAACCGGTCCTCCTCCCTCAGGACATGTTTAGATTCAGACCGAAAATTTATTCATGGTTGGGGGATGTAATGCTGCTGTACCTTAGAAAACTTTCCCTTATCCTCCTTCTTATTTTTCTTCTTCTTGTTATTATTATTATAATTAAATGGAGTCATTATAGCGGTCAACTTCCTTAATACATGTTTTTGATGAACCTGTTGTGGCAGAACTGAATCAACTGTCAAAGCAGATATTAGCTCATTCGATATCGATCTGGCGTTTGGATTCAGAGGTTGCGAGTTCAAATCTATGCCAAGTAAAGTTGTTGTTTCTCTTGAATTGGAAATTTTTTATCTCCATATTTCCCAAAGTCCTTCTGGAAAAAGGTGGTTGAAAGCTGGAATAACTTTACTAAAGTTCAAGAAAAAAGATTAATCAAATGATTTCTTATGCAATGTTTAATTACATTTTCACTTCTCTAGGATTCTTTTAAAAGTTCAGATTTGTATATATCCCTTTCGCCCGCTTTTGAGTCATTTAACTAATTCTTTTAGCACCTTATTAGAGAATCATATATATCTTAGAGATGTCGTATATCGTCCTTTGAATATTTTGACAAATTAGCTAAAGAGACGATTTGAAAATTAAGTTAATCTACTGTAATCAGTGAAAAATGTTCTCCTGTTTTGCTTGACATATAAAACAATAAACCGAGAAACTGAAAATACGAATCGTTTCAGAGATGGCAGTGCACTGATGCTTGATATCTGTGCCTTTACTACCTACACCTACGTTAGTTGATTAGTGGAAATGAAAACTTCAAAATTAATTACAAGTTCTTATACAAAATTCTTTTCCTTGCAGTACTTGGCTGTAATACTCTCGTCACAGAAATATAAAGTCACTTTAGGCGATAAGCATACCAACATACAGCCTTAAACTAATTTAGTTCTGCATTTGCAATGGAGATAAATTTACTTTTCAAAGTACTAAAGTCCTGATTAATGTTATAAATTCCTCACGCGCCTTTTTATCGTTAGCAGGGACAAAAACTGTTAATATCATATGCCTTGTAAAACTGACTGTCTTCGTAAAGAATAACTTTTAGGTATAGCAGGCACGTTTCATAAGGTAAAGCCTTTAGGAATATGGCGTAGAATGTACTACTGCTTTTAGTTCTATTTTTGTGATCATTTTAAAATTATGTCAAGATGTGCTATTTTGACTTGCAGCAAAGATTATCAATTGCAATCCCATTTGGTGTAATATTCATTAGTAATCTTCGGTATTAAATAAAAATATTTTCCTATATATAGTTTACTGTTAATATTTCTGCAATGAAGTGCTTCATTTGTCCAGTATTGATAACATAACTTCTAATAATAATATGCTTACTTATAATTATCTGAATTAAAGCTAAATACGTCAAATCAAAGATTCTATTCTTAACAGCATCTAGAATAGCGTCAACGATAAATCTATCTTTAGATAATTCTAAATAAAAATGTACCTGACAATGGTAATACATGATTTACCCTAAAGGATATTGATTCTGTCAGGAATTTTGCTAATATTGTCACTACGGATACAGGTATTTTCGATTAGAATATTGTATTTTATCATTACATGGGTTACTTCAATACTATATAGTTTTAATACATGTTTGTTCGATTCCCGGTAAAGTCTGGGTTACTCTTACTCCATACTGTTTTATGATTTGTCGTTCTCGTCGGTACAATGCATTATAAACTCAAATGCAATCCATGTTAATTTTTAATATGTATTGAGCACAATTGCGGGAACGTCCTAGAAGAGTGAATGGTATGCGGCTTGTCACAATAGTGTAAAATTATAAACTCCGTGTCCCTAACTTTTACCGTTCTCAAGATAACCGTTCTTATTTAATATCTTGTCAACTTGGCCTACACACCATTGCTACCAGGACAAAGAATATTATGCGGCTTATCACAAAAATGTCAAATTTGAAAAACGTGTGTCTCTAACTCTTACCGTTCTTGAGATATTTACGATTATTTAAAATTTTGGTTACTTGGCCCACACACTGGTGCTTCTAGGGCAATAATACTCTCTCAGAAGATATGGTTTCTGTTACGAGGATGTCAAGTCCGTCAATGTCGAAATATTCACGATTATTCTTGTGGTCCTAGGACAATGAAATACCCTCAAAATATATACATGTTGGCCAAATAGACAATAAGTTTTATAATGAGAAAATCTTATTATCTTTTACAATATCTTGTTTCGCTTTCTAGTACTGTGCATATTTAGGACACCAGAGATCATCGGGAGAGTATAAAAGGAGGAGGAGTCCAGCTGATCTTCACTGAGAGACGGGGCTACCATTCTGCCTAATCTCCTTCTTTCGCCAGACAGCTCTGCGGCGTAAACCCTTCTCAAAGTGTTGGGGAGGAAGACGTATTGGGTTTCGTAATTCAAGGATATTTTCCTTTCTAAAACACTGAGGAAATTGTCTTAGGCTGGGACACAGGATAACCCCTTATTATTAGTCTTAAATGCTAGAGAGGTCATACGCAAGCAAAACAGTTCCAACTCGTGTTCCGGTTCGGGTTAGTCCGATTCCAGCTCCGCTTTACTTCCGATTCCGACTTCTCTTTCGATTCAGTAGAAAGGCAATGGTTTTTAATATAGCGTAAAAAGAGTGAGCGTTAAGAATAATACGCTATTAGGAAGAAACACTTCTTGGTGCTCTATAGTTGGAAAAGACCCAATTATAGTAAAATATCAAATATTAAGGATAATACACTATAACAAAAAAGACTCCTTAGTATTCTAATGTGAATAATCGTTGATGATTGCAAAATAATAAGTTTCTAGAGAAAAAACATTTATTGGTATTCCACAGTAGGAACGGACCCAATTACACTGAAACAAAACATTAGCAATAATACACTTTTATAAAATGGAGAGATTTAATATAGTATCTGAATCACGTCATAAGCAATTTAAGGATCTTTTCAATATAATAACGCTACAATTGACTCCATTCCAGAGTGAGAAAACCTCATTATCTTGCTAGAATGTAGGATACGTAATTTGATAGAGTATGTAATGAGAGGTGGTAGAGTATGTAAAAATACCAACCAGATAAATATTATGTTTATCATTTATGGCTGCTAGTAATATTAACGCTGATAATGTGTGAGTGCATTACAAAGGGTAATACAATCGGATACATACTTCTTATACCAAGACCGTTACGCTGTCTATTTTTCCCATGTTGAACTGACTATCGATATGGGACGGGAGAAACAGAATTTCACTAATATAAGTGATTATATAAAACATAACAGAGATATTGTTTTAATTAAAAATCCCGTTGTTAACAAAGATAATACAAAAGAGAGGGAGAGAGAGATGTCTGCATCAAAGCTCAATAAATGAATTTAACAAGGCGTCTCAATTGTGTTGAAGAGCTGGTATTAGTTTAGAGAATGGTGGTGTAATACCGGAATTTAAAGTTAATGAGCCTTATTTAACTGCGTATAAAATTACTGTGTATGACGGGTTGTCTGGAGAAAAATATTTTCCGAGGGGCACGGGCAGGATAAGAAAATTAATTCATTGCATATTTACATACATTATAATATGATCAGTAAATAATAACGGCATTACCAAACTCTTACTATTGGGAAGAATGTCATAAAAATTTTACTCTAAAGCCAGGCATGTGGGAAAGTTTAAAGTATTTTGTAATGAATAGCGAAATAATCTACCATTCACAATTAGAGAAAGAGTAGCATTTTGTAAGGAAAGTAATAGATGATTTTACGGAGCTCAATTCAACAACAATCACAAGTCATCATTAGCGATATTTTGAAAGTGTGGGCTCAATGTTTTAAAGTATATGTCGTGAAAAAGGGCAGAATCCGCTTGTCTGTGGGGAAGTATTCTGCTAGAGATGTATTAATAAATTGCCATCAGGACATTTATGTTGTATTCAACCGAACAGAATACGCACATAGATTTACATAGTGTATGGGTCCAATTGGATCCAGAGGGGCTTAAGTGAAATGTTTTTATAATTCTCTATTTTAAACACATACAGTGTTTATATTAATTACAGGTGGAAACATATTTAAATTAATAGAGGTCATGCAGTATGAGAAGTTTAGATGATATACTTTAGAACTTATGGGACATAAAAACAAAAATGGGTCAAGATGGATCCGAAGATCTTAAGAGGGTTAAACTGCATGTGGGGTAAATTCACTCACCTGAAAAAAGATTAAGTAAACCACTAACAATAAAATCGCGAAGGGTAACTAATTATTTTAATCAGGTTTATATTTTTTCGTAAATTAAGCATAAAGGGAATATGTTTAATTTACTCTTGTAAGTTAAAGTGTGAGGCCGCGGCGTCTCAGGATTTCATCTCTGGTGTTTTGGAGTCCCGGGGTCAATACGTGCTTCCGCCCGAGTTAAGTGTGGTAGCCAAACACCGTGTGCGTAGGATTCCTTGGTGGTCTCCCGTTTCCTCTCATTTTCTTCATTCCACCATTTCATTCATTACTCATCATCACTGTTTCCTTTATCCTAGCCTGCATAAACGTGGGGACTAAATATTCGGAAATTAATTTTCATTTGAATTTTAAAGCATCACTAAAACGAAATGAGGTTACCAGAGTAAGAAAAGGTTTGGGTGAAAGTGCAGAAGAAGGTCTATCTCCGAACTAAGCCAAATACTAGGTACAAAAAGATCATAGATCATGCACAAAAAGAAAATAATACACTAGTCCATCACACACGTTACACACCTAATTAGCAAAAATCATTAAGAAAATATGTATTGATAGAACCATATAGTAGAACCACAACTAGTATGTGATACGTAGTTGCTCTAATGTTACGTATTTTAAATAAAAATATTAAAGTGTGGTGCTAGTAATGTGCATATCTGTGGAATTCCTCATTATGTTACAGTGCATCGTAAACAGTTTGAAAAAAATAATATTGACTTAAGAAATAATACAAGTAATCCATTTCCCTTCCAATATGGTGATGCATGTGTAAAATTAAATTTTCGACGTTGCGGTTATTAATAGTAACAAAGCATTTAAAAAGAAGTTAATGAAAATATTAATACTAAGAAAAATGCAGTGTGAGCGTACGAAAACAGAATTAGATTTTTTTGCAGTTATGGCCGCTAAAACGAGTATTATAGGTGTAAAAGAGTGCCACATAAACATGTGGGGTCGGTCATGGTGGTGATCATGTTGATTTACCGAACAATATGTTACATGTTAAAGGTAACATTACTAAATCTGATGATTAACTTCTACCGATAAGAGAATTGAACTTGTAAATGATTTTCTCAATGCAATGTTCAGTGAGGTGCAAATATATTTAAATAATCAACCGATACCCTATCTTTGCATACATATTCCTATCGACCCTATATAAAAAAACACAGTTAAATTATAACTCCAATGCAAAAACAACACATATTGAGAGTGCAATGTGGTTTAAAAATACTGCAGATCATATGAATTGTGTGGATGATTTTAATGTGGGGTACAAACAACATCAAGTTCTGACAGAGTTATGTCAACCATTTGGATTACTGGGTTATATAAAGGGTGACATATTCATTCAAAACGTTTTATTGAATAATGGTCAATTGCGTAGTAATCTAATTCTCGCCAAAGTGGCTTTTTATCTAATGGTCAAAGCTAGTGTTGACGGAAAAGTTAAAACTACAGACGCAACACTCCTATTTAAAAAGGTTCGCGTATTGCCTGCTGTAAAAATAGCACAAAATATAGTATTACTGAATCCTAAATTTACATTGAAATACTCTATAACAAAGATGCAGGCAAAAACATAAACTTTTCCGTAGTGTATTATTGATACCACACTTCCAGATCTATTTTCTCGAATAGTATCTAAATGTATTATTATTGGTTTTGCTACTAATGCTGACTTTAACGGTAATTTGACAATAAATCTTTTTAATTTAAACTATTTCAGTATGGACCTTTTTACAACCATTATAACCAGATTTTTATAGAACCTATATCTGCAAGCATATTCTATGTTAACTACAGGGTCTGATATTTATTATTCTAATGAAGGTAATGATATCTCCCTGGTCGATTGTCCTAATGGTTATACTTTACTGTTATTGGATTTAAGTCCTAATTGTAGTGCTAGTAACGCATTCATACTAGTCCATAACGTCAAGGAAGTGTACGTTTAGAGGTTCATTTTATCGAAGTAACAGCATCCCGGGTAACAGCAAATTTTTACGATAATTTAACCTCAGAACAAGAAATTGATTTTCAAAGAAAAATATATTGAATAACATTAAATACACTTCAAGTTTATGAGACATTACGAAAGATTTTGTATAGCGATCATTTTATCTCTGTATACCCTGGAGATCAATTACCACGTTTCGTTGACACATTTCCTGGTGTGAGAGTTATCAACACTGATTCTAGTGATAAACCAGGTAGGACTGTGTTGCCATTTACATTTCAAAATTTAAGGTTGATGAATTTTTCGAAAGTTACGGATTTCCACCGTATATATCATATCATAAGAGGTTTCTAAAACGTAGCTTTTTAATTTAATAAACACATTCAAAGTGATTTATCTCAATTTTGTGAACATTATATTTTTTGTATTGAATATATCCTGCATCTGGTTTTTGAATACAGGATTTCTTAAATCAATTCTCAACTTCCACCCTTGATGCTAATGATATTAAGCTTTATTTCTTTACGAAATAATAATGGTCACAGTAGTTAGATTGTCCTTAATAAACCGTGTGTGTGTCTTTCTCACTGGATCACGATTAGGTTCTCCGTATACCATGCGTGTGTTTGTGTGAGTGTGTGTGTATGTGTGAATATAACCTGATATATGATATGTTGTTAAATTGTTTTATTTTATTTTAATCTCTGCTCTACTATGTTGCGATAGTGTTTTCTTTACACCGAGACAAGGTAATAGGAGTAGAGATTGTAGGTTATTTATTGTCATAGTCTTTGCAACTGTAAAAAATGTGGTTGCAAAAGGCTGCAAAATCATCGCTGTCAATTTCATAGTCGTTCGGCTATGTTCATAGTCTGCTGTTTATGTAATTCGAACCGGGGTCGGGACTGTGAATTTACTGTGCATACACAACCAAGTGTGTGAGTGTGTGCGTGAGAGAGAGAGTCTGTGAGAAGGAAGGAGTGGGTGAATGTTCTCTCGGCTAAACTAAATCATCGAACCATTGAGCAGCTGTTATTTTTTAATCTCTGGTGCTATAGTATTCTTCACACCAATACGGGGAGACATTGTTTGTGTTTTAGGGAATAAAATATAGTGGTTGTAAACACCGGACTTCCTCATTTGTGTATGTGCTCATAGTCTTTCTGGGTCGGAGGTCTTCTATGCTGTTGTCTAACAATGCACAAATGCATTACAGCATTTCCTAAATGTAAATGTGTCTTTCTTTTGTAATTTCTAGAATAACTCATAATCCCAAAAGGCTACTCGTTGCGTAGTCTGCTCCTGGAATCGGAAATTGTACTGGAAAGGGAACAGGAACTGAAGCTAGATGCGGAAGAGGAACTGCGACAGATTGCGCATGCGCAGTATGTCAAAAAAGTCTTCCAAGTTACACCACACTACTACCGTACCAGAATTTTAATTTTCTTTTCCAGAATTACACAAGAAACATTACTTTAGTTACTGCGAATTTTACCTCATATTATAAATATCCATTTCATATTCCACCGTTTTGTTTGGCATTAGTTTCATTGAAATTGTTCTGGACAATACATATAATTTCATATGTTCTAACTTAAATCTAGCAGAACGAATATCTTTTGATGATTACTTGGTTTAATATAACATGACCGCCTTCATAGCTAAGCTGTTACCGTATGAGCATTTGACATGGGAGACTAGGTTTCGATTCTCGGCGGAGATCATATTGGTCGAATTCCACGTTATAGCTTCGCTGTTGAAAGGGACGTTAAACTCAAAAGCAACTTAACACAACTCATGATGCAATTTCAAAAAAATGTGTTTATTTGATACATATTTGTTATACATATTTGCATTCAACTTATAGTTACGTATGCATAAGTTATATTAGTTTGCCCTTGTTTCTACATTAGTACAACATAGTGCACAACTAGGTGAAGCAATTTTCTAAAACCACAATCATTAAATGAACGCGAATGCCTTTTACCGTGTGATAAATACTACAATCGTTATGTTGAAATGTTTCTAATTATATATGCCTACTTCACCTATCGAACGAAAATTCTGAAACCCGAAATTGATAAACATAATGCTACAATTAGTGTTGAAACTAATGAAATAAAATTTCAGTATCTGTTTAATGAATGATTCCTACATACTATATAAGTGGAATGTAGGTTTAGAAATCATAAAATACAACAATCTACAACACTAACGGTAGCTGTATCGATTATACTTTTAGAAAATAATCTTTGAATGGAAGCCATTTTCCAGGTTCCGGTTTATTTGTAATGTCTTTACTCTGCTGTATACTGAAAATAATCAGAAGAAAAAGACCTTTAACTCATTACGTGTGGCTGCATGACTCTGTATTACTTACTATACACAAGAATTTAAGATATTTGAATAACGCGCACCTACATTCTTGAGTTTTACTAGCGGTTTTATATGATATGTAACTAAAATTATCTCTTACCTGAATAGTATTTGATATAATACTATTTCGTTGAATTTGTCAATAAGACCCATACATTTAAAATAATCATTAATCGTATTTTATAACACCGTTTCCAAGAGGAGAGTCCATATGAGATTTTCTTATAATTCAAAATATGATCAGGGGAAAACTATGATGCATAATCATATTTTGTAAAACAGGTACCATTCTCAAATTATCAATTTTCAGTTATCCGCATTCACATACGTGCAACTAGTGTGTTTCTGTTTAAGTTAGGGAATTAGATATCAAGTCCATTTTATGATTATTTGTCTTTAAAAATAAGAAAATTATTTTCTAACAATAAAATTTACGAAACTTTAGACAAGTAAAAATTAATAATTTGTAATTTCTTCCAATCTGCTCAGTGCCTATTTTAAAAACGAAGTATCAGTGCAAACAAAGGATATTTTCTTCACGCCATGTGCAAAATACAAGCAAAACGTCTATATAGTGGTTAAATATTAAATGAAACAGATTTAAGTAATATTGAATAAACTAAAAATACGAAAAAGGTTTCAGCACAAATTGTGTGACTTAACGGTGGAATACATATCAGTAAAGTAAGACACAAGAAACAATAAATTCAATACGTTATTAAACTGCAAATTTCATAATATCTTTCGGAAGCTAAGAGGAAGAATAGGATGCTCATTTGTTAAAAGTTTGTTTATCTTATTACCATTACGAATTGTTATCAATACAAATCGTAATGAAGGTGAAAGGCATACTATTCTTTCACCCAACTTATTTGCAGATATTAAATTACAGAAATTTTATCATCTTATCCGCCGATTTAGTTATAAGAATAAATAGGTTACTTAAATAAGACACCAACATCCAAATCTTACCTGGTGAGTAATATCATTTAATAGTAATTTGCTGTTATATTCATAAACGAATGTTCTGGCACACAAATATTCGTTGACAAATCAGTAATATAAGGAACTGACTTAACTATAATAACACTTCCAAGTTTCCATAATTTGTTCTTGATTGAGTACGGTAACATGTCGCTTGTATAGTAATATCAAGTTCTTGCCATTTGTCACATTCAACCCACAGGGTTATGCGAGTTCAACTTTAACTTATAGTCACATATCATGTCAATTGTCTTTTCAAAATTAATGTTAAATGTCAACAGACTAGTAGCAATTTTTAAGAATCTTTTAAATTACCGAATTTGGAATAGTTGTGGTTACTACTTGAGATAATACGCATATTAAATAGTGTACTATGATAACCAAGAACTTGGAAGAGACTAATAACATAAAACATATTTTATACAAAAATGTTAGGATATACGTTCTTAAGTCATGTATTTTTTATTTTGTGTATTTCAGTATCTGTTGGAGGGGTGACATCACTCTTCTTAGGAGCCAGTTTATTGAGCATTGTCGAACCAGTTTACTACTTCTTGGTTCGACCATGGTTCCTGTATTGGAAGTCAATGAAGGAAAGTCTTTAAATTGATTTCTGAGAACAAATCATATACTGGTACCTTCATGAGCTTAGATTTTATAGTAAATCAATTTGGAACAAGAGCTTTCTCTTTTATGGGAATCTGACTTGAATAGGAAATATCTCTGTAGAGTAATGATATTTTTGTGTTATTTTGTGAGATGAAATTAGTAATTTTCGAATAGAAGAAACAAACATTCAACCTAAAACGATATTTAAATATGAAAATAGAAATAAATATATTATAATTTCTTATAACCATGGTTAAGATTAATTTGATATGTATAAGAGGATGATGATAAAAACTGTAGTATTTGCTAGTAACCAGCTTAAAATATTTTGTATTGGCATTGCAAAGTCATATTGATTCTTAATTTTATTCTCCGATTACTAACTACCGGTATGTAATTCCAGATATTTTCTCTTTCCTCATAACAGAAACATTCTACGTGACTTATCTGATTTAACAACATCTGGTTTATCAATGGATACCAATATCAAGCGAATGCTATTAATGTTTTTATGTTAATGTATATTTCTATCTATCTATTTATCTATCTATCTATCTATCTATAGCTTCAACCGGTCGCTTCGTCCCCGAGTAGTAGATAAAAAAGAAATATATTTTCGTCAATTTTTCTCATATCGTAGCTTAACAAGTTGTTATCCTTGATGTCAAAGAAAATGTTTCTGTAACATGTATGGAAAACCGTGAGTTTGTTCGTGAAATGTACCTCAATCTTCCATTGACCTTTTTTCCGCAAAATACTAATTAATTAGTTAATTAATTTGAATGTTTTGTTGCGGAAACTTCATTTTAGGGTGTTATTATTGTACTAAGAATTATCTACTATAGTATCGATTCACAAATAAAAAAGTTGACTTTTTTTCAGAAGTGAAGTCTATGTTGGTTTGTATATGTTACATGGGCTTCTCGCACTAAGTCAAAAATGATAAAAATCAACCTTAAAAATTTACTGTGGGCAAACTATTTGTTATTTTTTAACCGGATTTGAAGAATATGCTAGGGTTTTACACAAAGAATCTTAGAAAAAAATTGCGCTCCATTCCGTTAATAATAACGTAAGATAATTTAAAATATATATATACTTTTCAAAAAATCAAGGTCGCTGAGTCCCCTAAAATGAGAAAAAAGCTAATATTTTTAAAACTGTTGTATTTAGTGCATCTAGGTTTGAATATGTTGGCTATCTGAGCTTACGTTTAATATCACTAAAGTTTGTTTTATTATCTACATCGAAAATTGATTAACTAAAAATGATGTTTTCTTATTTTTGAAACCGGTCGCCTCTCGACTTTGAAGTGTTTCCAATTGCTGGGTATTACCCCACATGTTCTCAACCCATCAAATAATTCTATTTGGTTGTGCGACGAAAGAGCGTTTAACAACTTCTAAATTTTTATATGGCAATTTTGAAATTGTGATTAAAAATAGTAACTACTCTCAGAGCTACCAACATTTTAAGAATATATTCTTGTGACACTAGCGAATGAAAATTCTTGGCGGGATACTGATTTTCCATAAGGAGAGACGATAGAGTTCAAGGTCATAGAAGTAGAGGGCGCAATTGTGCAAATACAATAAAGAAGCGAAGCGGGAATCGAATCTTACGGTAGCTCCATGCAGGGGAGGGGTTGTCTAGCATACATAGTGTTGGCGTGCGAGAGAGAGAGAGAGGAAGGGAGTGAGTGAGTGTGTGTGAGAGAGAGAGAGAGAAAAAGAGAACCATGTTGTCAGTGAAATGAATCAATTCAACCCTTCGGGCTTCATTGAGTACAAAATAGTTTTCTTTGTAAACACCTTTCTTGGAAGTTGTTTCAGTGTGTTGATTATTTTTCATTAAAAGCGCATTTTTAAAGGATAATATAAGCATTTGTTACTAAAGGTATATTTCTCTTTATCTTTTGCTCTGAAACATACACACCAGTATAGCCAGCAATTTTTTTTCCTATGGGAGCAGGACTTCTTTTAGAAGAGGTGAACATTTTACACTAAAAGCAAACCAAGTTTGTTTCATATTTATTATTTGTTCTCTACTTTATTGAAATATGGATCCTGAGACTATGTAAAGAAAGAAAAAAAATAGACTGTAGATATGCAAGTTTATAAGGAAACAAAAATTGTTCATCGTAGTCCACTTATTTGACTTGCATTAACAAAGATATTAAGAACGAGGAAATATTAGAGGAAAATTCAGTAATATATTCGCTAGTGAGAGCATTCAGTTAGTCAAATAAGAGTAACAAATTGGGAGCAGTAGTGGCTCCTGAGGGAAGTTACATCAGTAAATATTTAAATTTTATTATTACAAGTCTTGTAACTAAAATTTTACAAACGCATAAAACACATATTAACTTCAAATCTGTATTTCTTTCCAACAATACCAATGAAATTATAATATCAAAAATTGCACTTTTACTAATTAAAGTATCTACATTAGCACATTTCACTTTTGCTTTACTGAGATATCTATTTAATACCAACTATTCAAACCAAATAGTTACTTCTTAAACACTGTTTTGTATATATATAGACCTATAAAATTGAAAGTGACAATTTTCGTAACTTAATAACTTTTGAACCACCCGACCAACCTCAATTAATTTTCATCATAAATAATGTTGAGCCTGGGATCTTTTCACTTTGAAGGTGCAACTTGGAGCAGGGGATGGATATATATATATATATATATATATATATATATATATATATATATATATATATATATATATATATATATGTATATATATAGTGTTGCTATTCTAATTTCTTAACAACAGGTTTTTTCTCTCTCTCTCATATATATATAGTATAAGGATATATATAACTCTCTTAGGAAACAAACTATAAAAGGTAGACAAAACCAAAATATTTATTGGATACCGCAAGTGACATGTACAGGCCTACACAGCATCCTAATACAATGTAGTGTGACGAAATTAGGCTAGGTAGCACTGCGAATATCTTGGAGACGGATTAGCCAAGATAGATGGTTCTCAAAAAATGTTGGGAAGATCTTAATCGAGCAATGGACCAACAATTTATTATTGATAATGGTACGTATGCGTTTCATATATAAATTACCCTCACCACGACACTCATGTGATCCCAGTTCTCATTCTTGATACCTGAGATTTTGAGATTAAGAAATAAAAGGTTATACCTTGTTTTGAGAGATCATATGTTTAACCCTGTAGATGTAAGAATTTCTAGAAGCAAAGATGCTTAAACTAAAATTTTCTATTACTGGATATAATTGGGTGAAAATTACTGCATGTTTGGTTCTAACAAACTGTTCTGCGAACTCGAAATATTTTAATAACCGGTTCTGGCGAACCGGCTGAATAGCACCACTGTATATATATATATATATATATATATATATATATATATATATATATATATATATATATATATATATATATGATCGTAAATTACCGACATTAATGTCCAATCCATAGTTTTCGTGGTAACGGAGACGAATAGTGACACTTCCGATACCGTTTAAATCCAAAAGCATCCCCCATTAGTACTCCTAAGGAAGACGGTAACATGTAAAAATAATTGAAATTGACAGATATTAGTGTCGAATTCCTAGCTTTTGGGATCCCTAAGTTGATTGGTGACAGTTTTATTGCCCTTTATATCCGAATTGAAACGTTGAGTTGATTTTGAATTTTACGTCCCGTTCAGCAGCGTGGCTATATGAGACGTGGACCTACTGATTGACGTGGAATCCGAACCTCATGAGCTCCCACCGGGAATCGAACCTAGGTCTCCCACGCCAAGGGCGCATACGCTTAGCCACGAAGGAGGTCCGAATTGAAACGCATTCTCCCTATGCAAAGAACGGGTATTCTGCTAATATTAACATAAAAAAGAAGAAAAAGACTCGTGAAACTAAATTTTATACAGTTTAGCAACTACCCTTTTGGAAAACAATATAAAATAATCAACGTTCTTTTTACCTTTTTGCCTTCTTTTGTTCGATAATTTCCACCTTCAACAATAAGCTAAGAGAAGAAAGCTTTGTACGGTTTCAAACATGGAACAACACTCCAACACTCCAACACAATTTTTATTAAAAAAAAAAGTCAGGGCTACCATTTAGAAGAAGCTCAACAAACTTATCTAATCATAAGCGCAACACTGCCCATATGCTGTATATAAGGCAGGCCGCGGTGGCTCGGCTGCAAAGCGCTCACCTCTGGTGCGAAGGGTCTATGGTTCGACCTAAGTTCTACCAAATAGAATTTGTGGTGGATAAACGCTTTGTGCGTGGGTTCTCCCGTTTTCTTCTACGTTCTTCACTCCACTTCGTTCATGATCCTTGTCACCGCCGTCATAGCCTTGAAGCAAATCATGAAACTCTAAAGTATAGAAGAGGAAAAAAATTTCTATTGGACTGCCTGTGATCTCAGCTGGTTGTGAAAGGAGCTTCTCTGTTATGACACTCACAAAACATGAATAAGAACTATGTTAAATGGTACATTTTCAAAATTGATTCTGCTTAACACTTAGTCACATTGTTAAGCACAATTGAGACCCCAATGGGTATTTGCAGAAAGGGGAGGGGCTAGTGGAAACGTCGCCTCGGGCGCTGATTGCAAGAGGCGTCTAACGAGCAAGAAGGAGAAAGTGTTGGAAATGAGTAAACATTCCCTGAACAGTATTAGCGCTCTGTTAAAGCCATATTGTTGTCAGTTTGCAAAGAAATAGATTTGTTAAAAGTTTTCTTCTAAGCTCCGCTCGCAATCCAAACTTCTTAATAGGGGTCAGAACAGGTTTTCACTTATTATTTGTCAGTAATAGTTAAGAAAGTCATTATAAACCTAAGCAGGGCCGTACCGTATGGGAAGCGAGCGGAGCGACGGCCCGGGCGCCGAAGTAAGGGAGCGAAAAATTCGGGAGAAAAAAGGAAAAAAGATACGAAAAATTGTAATATATGTATGGGAGCGCCGTCGTATACTCTCTCCCCGGGCGCTGATTTTCCACGGCACGGCCCTGTACCTAAGTATGATTCCTTAATGATTATGTGATATACGAGCTGCTGAGTAATGATTTATAGTGTATGCAGGAGCGTTTTCAAAATTGGAAACGGTGAAAGTTTCAAATACGTGTTAGGCGCTTTAATGATGATGAGTTTGGTTCGTTAATCATACTACCCAATCGGATTAATCACGGCAGTCAGAATGAAAGTATGAAAAATAAGGCGGGAGAAGAAACACACACAACCTGCTATTTACGAGGGAATGTTAAAAACGGAGGTAAAGAAGGGAAATAATAACATTTTTTAACCTGAGGCAGTTGTAGAATAGGGGCTTAAGGGATCAGAACTTAACCCAACGAATTTCGTCTTTTTCAAAGACTGATGACTACCAGTGATTGCTTTTGGTCCATTAACATATGAAATGCTTCCAATTTGAAGGACTTTATTGGGATCATTTTTCCAGCAACTACGTGTATCCCCAGGTAATATATATATGAGTACAGGTATAAATATATATATATATATATATATATATATATATATATATATATATATATATATAGGGGAAACATAAAAAATCTAAAAACACTTCATACAGGACACGTAAGTTTGGCCCTCCACTGTACAACACGAATTGATCGTTTTTTGTTTTCAATGTGCTATGGGGACCTTCCTCTTCCATCAGCAGTAACCAGTTCACCTGTGAGTGTCGTGGTGTGAAAGTGGTGCGGCACAATGGGCGACGTGACAGACTTCCAAAGATGCATGATCCTTGGTGCCCGTCTGGTTGGAGCTTTAGAGGCAACAGTGGCGAACACTGTGGGGTTATCGAAAGGCACTGTGTCCAATGTCACGAGGGCATACACAATTCATGGGCAAACGACGTCTGCAAAGCACAACAGTGGTCGAAAAACAGTCCTGTCAGATAGGGACCAGAGGGCATTAAAACGAATTGTAGCAGCTAAAAAGAAGACCACTGCAATGAAAATTACGTCTGAACTCAATTCCAGCCTACAAAACCCGGTTTCATCGAAAACAGTGCGACGGGACTTCATAAAATGAAAATTCATTGCAACCCCCCTGGTCACAGAGTAAATGCAAAGAGGCG
>NW_027657699.1:0-21501 GCF_964235325.1 Thermobia domestica | reverse complement strand
AGAAATTAGTGGTTGAAGCCATACATTTTCCAGTTACAACGAGTGTCACGTGGTCTCATCAGCCGTGAGAGGGTTAACTATTTCTTCTAAAGCAACAGGTACTACGTTCATTTTTTAGTGCAGTTTGTAGTAATTTGTGCATTTATTTTCCGCTGATGATGTGTAGAACATTTAGTTAGCATATTTGGTTGAGATTTGGAAAAAATATACAGGGTGATGCCAAATTCAGCTTTGTAGTACAGAAAGTATAAATTGGTTTTCAAAATGTGAAGAAAGTGCATATATTAACGAATGCCCTGTATGTACTTCTGAATGGTACAGTAACATATTCCTCTTTTATCATTCGTTAACCACAGTATGGTGTCTCAAAGCCACATATAATGGAATCGAATCTGTTTTATTTTGAAAAAAACTAAAAAAGAGAAACAAACGTTATAAGAGGAATTTTAACGTTTCTTCAAGGGCAAAGGACCCTTATCGCAAAAGGACAAAATGGAGGGGTTTCCTCTTCAATTTTAGCTTTATTTCGTCAAAATATGTAAATAACTTTGGGAGATATGGCGAATAGTATGTAGTATATAGTAACAATGATTAACAATATAATATATATGTAGAATGACATATGCTATATTGTTGAATAGTTGCCTAACAACATATTTATACCAAATAGGAGAGTTTTTAAAAAAATTGAAGAAATTAGTGGTTGAAGCCATACATTTTCCAGTTACAAGGAGTGTCACGTGGTCTCATCAGCCGTGATAGGGTTAACTATTTCTTCTAAAGCAACAGGTACTACGTTCATTTTTTAGTGCAGTTTGTAGTAATTTGTGCATTTATTTTCTCGTGATGATGTGTAGAACATTTAGTTAGAATATTTGGTTGAGATTTGGAAAAAATATACAGGGTGATGCCAAATTCAGCTTTGTAGTACAGAAAGTATAAATTGGTTTTCAAAATGTGAAGAAAGTGCATATATTAACGAATGTCCTGTATGTACTTCTGAATGGTACAGTAACATATTCCTCTTTTATCATTCGTTAACCACAGTATGGTGTGTCAAAGCCACATATAATGGAATCGAATCTGTTTTATTTTGAAGAAACTAAAAAAGAGAAACAAACGTTATAAGAGGAATTTTAACGTTTCTTCAAGGGCAAAGGACCCTTATCGCAAAAGGACAAAATGGAGGGGTTTCCTCTTCAATTTTAGCTTTATTTCGTCAAAATATGTAAATAACTTTGGGAGATATGGCGAATAGTATGTAGTATATAGTAACAATGATTAACAATATTATATATATGTAGAATGACATATGCTATATTGTTGAATAGTTGCCTAACAACATATATATACCAAATAGGAGAGTTTTTAAAAAAATTGAAGAAATTAGTGGTTGAAGCCATACATTTTCCAGTTACAACGAGTGTCACGTGGTCTCATCAGCCGTGAGAGGGTTAACTATTTCTTCTAATGCAACAGGTACTACGTTCATTTTTAATGCAGTTTGTAGTAATTTGTGCATTTATTTTCCCGTGATGATGTGTAGAACATTTAGTTAGCATATTTGGTTGAGACTTGAAAAAAATATACAGGGTGATGCAAAATTCAGCTTTGAAGTACAGAAAGTATAAATTGGTTTTCAAAATGTGAAGAAAGTGCATATCTTAACGAATGCCCTGTATGTACTTCTGAATGGTACAGTAACATATTCCTCTTTTATCATTCGTTAACCACAGTATGGTGTGTCAAAGCCACATATAATGGAATCGAATCTGTTTTATTTTGAAAAAACTAAAAAAGAGAAACAAACGTTATAAGAAAAGTTTTAACGTTTCTTCAAGGGCAAAGGACCCTTATCGCAACAGTACAAAATGGAGGGGTTTCCTCTTCAATTTTAGCTTTATTTCGTCAAAATATGTAAATAACTTTGGGAGATATGGCGAATAGTATGTAGTATATAGTAACAATGATTAACAATATAATATATATGTAGAATGACATATGCTATATTGTTGAATAGTTGCCTAACAACATATATATACCAAATAGGAGAGTTTTTAAAAAAATTGAAGAAATTAGTGGTTGAAGCCATACATTTTCGAGTTACAACGAGTGTCACGTGGTCTCATCAGCCGTGAGAGGGTTAACTATTTCTTCTAAAGCAACAGGTACTACGTTCATTTTTTAGTGCAGTTTGTAGTAATTTGTGCATTTATTTTTCGCTGATGATGTGTAGAACATTTAGTTAGCATATTTGGTTGAGATTTGGAAAAAATATACAGGGTGATGCAAAATTCAGCTTTGAAGTACAGAAAGTATAAATTGGTTTTCAAAATGTGAAGAAAGTGCATATCTTAACGAATGCCCTGTATGTACTTCTGAATGGCACAGTAACATATTCCTCTTTTATCATTCGTTAACCACAGTATGGTGTGTCAAAGCCACATATAATGGAATCGAATCTGTTTTATTTTGAAAAAACTAAAAAAGAGAAACAAACGTTATAAGAAAAGTTTTAACGTTTCTTCAAGGGCAAAGGACCCTTATCGCAACAGGACAAAATGGAGGGGTTTCCTCTTCAATTTTAGCTTTATTTCGTCAAAATATGTAAATAACTTTGGGAGATATGGCGAATAGTATGTAGTATATAGTAACAATGATTAACAATATAATATATATGTAGAATGACATATGCTATATTGTTGAATAGTTGCCTAACAACATATTTATACCAAATAGGAGAGTTTTTAAAAAAATTGAAGAAATTAGTGGTTGAAGCCATACATTTTCCAGTTACAAGGAGTGTCACGTGGTCTCATCAGCCGTGATAGGGTTAACTATTTCTTCTAAAGCAACAGGTACTACGTTCATTTTTTAGTGCAGTTTGTAGTAATTTGTGCATTTATTTTCTCGTGATGATGTGTAGAACATTTAGTTAGAATATTTGGTTGAGATTTGGAAAAAATATACAGGGTGATGCCAAATTCAGCTTTGTAGTACAGAAAGTATAAATTGGTTTTCAAAATGTGAAGAAAGTGCATATATTAACGAATGTCCTGTATGTACTTCTGAATGGTACAGTAACATATTCCTCTTTTATCATTCGTTAACCACAGTATGGTGTGTCAAAGCCACATATAATGGAATCGAATCTGTTTTATTTTGAAGAAACTAAAAAGAGAAACAAACGTTATAAGAGGAATTTTAACGTTTCTTCAAGGGCAAAGGACCCTTATCGCAAAAGGACAAAATGGAGGGGTTTCCTCTTCAATTTTAGCTTTATTTCGTCAAAATATGTAAATAACTTTGGGAGATATGGCGAATAGTATGTAGTATATAGTAACAATGATTAACAATATTATATATATGTAGAATGACATATGCTATATTGTTGAATAGTTGCCTAACAACATATATATACCAAATAGGAGAGTTTTTAAAAAAATTGAAGAAATTAGTGGTTGAAGCCATACATTTTCCAGTTACAACGAGTGTCACGTGGTCTCATCAGCCGTGAGAGGGTTAACTATTTCTTCTAAAGCAACAGGTACTACGTTCATTTTTTAGTGCAGTTTGTAGTAATTTGTGCATTTATTTTTCGCTGATGATGTGTAGAACATTTAGTTAGCATATTTGGTTGAGATTTGGAAAAAATATACAGGGTGATGCAAAATTCAGCTTTGAAGTACAGAAAGTATAAATTGGTTTTCAAAATGTGAAGAAAGTGCATATCTTAACGAATGCCCTGTATGTACTTCTGAATGGCACAGTAACATATTCCTCTTTTATCATTCGTTAACCACAGTATGGTGTGTCAAAGCCACATATAATGGAATCGAATCTGTTTTATTTTGAAAAAACTAAAAAAGAGAAACAAACGTTATAAGAAAAGTTTTAACGTTTCTTCAAGGGCAAAGGACCCTTATCGCAACAGGACAAAATGGAGGGGTTTCCTCTTCAATTTTAGCTTTATTTCGTCAAAATATGTAAATAACTTTGGGAGATATGGCGAATAGTATGTAGTATATAGTAACAATGATTAACAATATAATATATATGTAGAATGACATATGCTATATTGTTGAATAGTTGCCTAACAACATATATATACCAAATAGGAGAGTTTTTAAAAAAATTGAAGAAATTAGTGGTTGAAGCCATACATTTTCCAGTTACAACGAGTGTCACGTGGTCTCATCAGCCGTGAGAGGGTTAACTATTTCTTCTAAAGCAACAGGTACTACGTTCATTTTTTAGTGCAGTTTGTAGTAATTTGTGCATTTATTTTTCGCTGATGATGTGTAGAACATTTAGTTAGCATATTTGGTTGAGATTTGGAAAAAATATACAGGGTGATGCAAAATTCAGCTTTGAAGTACAGAAAGTATAAATTGGTTTTCAAAATGTGAAGAAAGTGCATATATTAACGAATGCCCTGTATGTACTTCTGAATGGTACAGTAACATATTCCTCTTTTATCATTCGTTAACCACAGTATGGTGTGTCAAAGCCACATATAATGGAATCGAATCTGTTTTATTTTGAAAAAAACTAAAAAAGAGAAACAAACGTTATAAGAGGAATTTTAACGTTTCTTCAAGGGCAAAGGACCCTTATCGCAAAAGGACAAAATGGAGGGGTTTCCTCTTCAATTTTAGCTTTATTTCGTCAAAATATGTAAATAACTTTGGGAGATATGGCGAATAGTATGTAGTATATAGTAACAATGATTAACAATATAATATATATGTAGAATGACATATGCTATATTGTTGAATAGTTGCCTAACAACATATTTATACCAAATAGGAGAGTTTTTAAAAAAATTGAAGAAATTAGTGGTTGAAGCCATACATTTTCCAGTTACAACGAGTGTCACGTGGTCTCATCAGCCGTGAGAGGGTTAACTATTTCTTCTAAAGCAACAGGTACTACGTTCATTTTTTAGTGCAGTTTGTAGTAATTTGTGCATTTATTTTCCGCTGATGATGTGTAGAACATTTAGTTAGCATATTTGGTTGAGATTTGGAAAAAATATACAGGGTGATGCCAAATTCAGCTTTGTAGTACAGAAAGTATAAATTGGTTTTCAAAATGTGAAGAAAGTGCATATATTAACGAATGCCCTGTATGTACTTCTGAATGGTACAGTAACATATTCCTCTTTTATCATTCGTTAACCACAGTATGGTGTCTCAAAGCCACATATAATGGAATCGAATCTGTTTTATTTTGAAAAAAACTAAAAAAGAGAAACAAACGTTATAAGAGGAATTTTAACGTTTCTTCAAGGGCAAAGGACCCTTATCGCAAAAGGACAAAATGGAGGGGTTTCCTCTTCAATTTTAGCTTTATTTCGTCAAAATATGTAAATAACTTTGGGAGATATGGCGAATAGTATGTAGTATATAGTAACAATGATTAACAATATAATATATATGTAGAATGACATATGCTATATTGTTGAATAGTTGCCTAACAACATATTTATACCAAATAGGAGAGTTTTTAAAAAAATTGAAGAAATTAGTGGTTGAAGCCATACATTTTCCAGTTACAAGGAGTGTCACGTGGTCTCATCAGCCGTGATAGGGTTAACTATTTCTTCTAAAGCAACAGGTACTACGTTCATTTTTTAGTGCAGTTTGTAGTAATTTGTGCATTTATTTTCTCGTGATGATGTGTAGAACATTTAGTTAGAATATTTGGTTGAGATTTGGAAAAAATATACAGGGTGATGCCAAATTCAGCTTTGTAGTACAGAAAGTATAAATTGGTTTTCAAAATGTGAAGAAAGTGCATATATTAACGAATGTCCTGTATGTACTTCTGAATGGTACAGTAACATATTCCTCTTTTATCATTCGTTAACCACAGTATGGTGTGTCAAAGCCACATATAATGGAATCGAATCTGTTTTATTTTGAAGAAACTAAAAAAGAGAAACAAACGTTATAAGAGGAATTTTAACGTTTCTTCAAGGGCAAAGGACCCTTATCGCAAAAGGACAAAATGGAGGGGTTTCCTCTTCAATTTTAGCTTTATTTCGTCAAAATATGTAAATAACTTTGGGAGATATGGCGAATAGTATGTAGTATATAGTAACAATGATTAACAATATTATATATATGTAGAATGACATATGCTATATTGTTGAATAGTTGCCTAACAACATATATATACCAAATAGGAGAGTTTTTAAAAAAATTGAAGAAATTAGTGGTTGAAGCCATACATTTTCCAGTTACAACGAGTGTCACGTGGTCTCATCAGCCGTGAGAGGGTTAACTATTTCTTCTAAAGCAACAGGTACTACGTTCATTTTTTAGTGCAGTTTGTAGTAATTTGTGCATTTATTTTTCGCTGATGATGTGTAGAACATTTAGTTAGCATATTTGGTTGAGATTTGGAAAAAATATACAGGGTGATGCAAAATTCAGCTTTGAAGTACAGAAAGTATAAATTGGTTTTCAAAATGTGAAGAAAGTGCATATCTTAACGAATGCCCTGTATGTACTTCTGAATGGCACAGTAACATATTCCTCTTTTATCATTCGTTAACCACAGTATGGTGTGTCAAAGCCACATATAATGGAATCGAATCTGTTTTATTTTGAAAAAACTAAAAAAGAGAAACAAACGTTATAAGAAAAGTTTTAACGTTTCTTCAAGGGCAAAGGACCCTTATCGCAACAGGACAAAATGGAGGGGTTTCCTCTTCAATTTTAGCTTTATTTCGTCAAAATATGTAAATAACTTTGGGAGATATGGCGAATAGTATGTAGTATATAGTAACAATGATTAACAATATAATATATATGTAGAATGACATATGCTATATTGTTGAATAGTTGCCTAACAACATATATATACCAAATAGGAGAGTTTTTAAAAAAATTGAAGAAATTAGTGGTTGAAGCCATACATTTTCCAGTTACAACGAGTGTCACGTGGTCTCATCAGCCGTGAGAGGGTTAACTATTTCTTCTAAAGCAACAGGTACTACGTTCATTTTTTAGTGCAGTTTGTAGTAATTTGTGCATTTATTTTTCGCTGATGATGTGTAGAACATTTAGTTAGCATATTTGGTTGAGATTTGGAAAAAATATACAGGGTGATGCAAAATTCAGCTTTGAAGTACAGAAAGTATAAATTGGTTTTCAAAATGTGAAGAAAGTGCATATATTAACGAATGCCCTGTATGTACTTCTGAATGGTACAGTAACATATTCCTCTTTTATCATTCGTTAACCACAGTATGGTGTGTCAAAGCCACATATAATGGAATCGAATATGTTTTATTTTGAAAAAAACTAAAAAAGAGAAACAAACGTTATAAGAGGAATTTTAACGTTTCTTCAAGGGCAAAGGACCCTTATCGCAAAAGGACAAAATGGAGGGGTTTCCTCTTCAATTTTAGCTTTATTTCGTCAAAATATGTAAATAACTTTGGGAGATATGGCGAATAGTATGTAGTATATAGTAACAATGATTAACAATATAATATATATGTAGAATGACATATGCTATATTGTTGAATAGTTGCCTAACAACATATTTATACCAAATAGGAGAGTTTTTAAAAAAATTGAAGAAATTAGTGGTTGAAGCCATACATTTTCCAGTTACAACGAGTGTCACGTGGTCTCATCAGCCGTGAGAGGGTTAACTATTTCTTCTAAAGCAACAGGTACTACGTTCATTTTTTAGTGCAGTTTGTAGTAATTTGTGCATTTATTTTCCGCTGATGATGTGTAGAACATTTAGTTAGCATATTTGGTTGAGATTTGGAAAAAATATACAGGGTGATGCCAAATTCAGCTTTGTAGTACAGAAAGTATAAATTGGTTTTCAAAATGTGAAGAAAGTGCATATATTAACGAATGCCCTGTATGTACTTCTGAATGGTACAGTAACATATTCCTCTTTTATCATTCGTTAACCACAGTATGGTGTCTCAAAGCCACATATAATGGAATCGAATCTGTTTTATTTTGAAAAAAACTAAAAAAGAGAAACAAACGTTATAAGAGGAATTTTAACGTTTCTTCAAGGGCAAAGGACCCTTATCGCAAAAGGACAAAATGGAGGGGTTTCCTCTTCAATTTTAGCTTTATTTCGTCAAAATATGTAAATAACTTTGGGAGATATGGCGAATAGTATGTAGTATATAGTAACAATGATTAACAATATAATATATACGTAGAATGACATATGCTATATTGTTGAATAGTTGCCTAACAACATATATATACCAAATAGGAGAGTTTTTAAAAAAATTGAAGAAATTAGTGGTTGAAGCCATACATTTTCCAGTTACAACGAGTGTCACGTGGTCTCATCAGCCGTGAGAGGGTTAACTATTTCTTCTAAAGCAACAGGTACTACGTTCATTTTTTAGTGCAGTTTGTAGTAATTTGTGCATTTATTTTTCGCTGATGATGTGTAGAACATTTAGTTAGCATATTTGGTTGAGATTTGGAAAAAATATACAGGGTGATGCAAAATTCAGCTTTGAAGTACAGAAAGTATAAATTGGTTTTCAAAATGTGAAGAAAGTGCATATATTAACGAATGCCCTGTATGTACTTCTGAATGGTACAGTAACATATTCCTCTTTTATCATTCGTTAACCACAGTATGGTGTGTCAAAGCCACATATAATGGAATCGAATCTGTTTTATTTTGAAAAAAACTAAAAAAGAGAAACAAACGTTATAAGAGGAATTTTAACGTTTCTTCAAGGGCAAAGGACCCTTATCGCAAAAGGACAAAATGGAGGGGTTTCCTCTTCAATTTTAGCTTTATTTCGTCAAAATATGTAAATAACTTTGGGAGATATGGCGAATAGTATGTAGTATATAGTAACAATGATTAACAATATAATATATATGTAGAATGACATATGCTATATTGTTGAATAGTTGCCTAACAACATATTTATACCAAATAGGAGAGTTTTTAAAAAAATTGAAGAAATTAGTGGTTGAAGCCATACATTTTCCAGTTACAACGAGTGTCACGTGGTCTCATCAGCCGTGAGAGGGTTAACTATTTCTTCTAAAGCAACAGGTACTACGTTCATTTTTTAGTGCAGTTTGTAGTAATTTGTGCATTTATTTTCCGCTGATGATGTGTAGAACATTTAGTTAGCATATTTGGTTGAGATTTGGAAAAAATATACAGGGTGATGCCAAATTCAGCTTTGTAGTACAGAAAGTATAAATTGGTTTTCAAAATGTGAAGAAAGTGCATATATTAACGAATGCCCTGTATGTACTTCTGAATGGTACAGTAACATATTCCTCTTTTATCATTCGTTAACCACAGTATGGTGTCTCAAAGCCACATATAATGGAATCGAATCTGTTTTATTTTGAAAAAAACTAAAAAAGAGAAACAAACGTTATAAGAGGAATTTTAACGTTTCTTCAAGGGCAAAGGACCCTTATCGCAAAAGGACAAAATGGAGGGGTTTCCTCTTCAATTTTAGCTTTATTTCGTCAAAATATGTAAATAACTTTGGGAGATATGGCGAATAGTATGTAGTATATAGTAACAATGATTAACAATATAATATATATGTAGAATGACATATGCTATATTGTTGAATAGTTGCCTAACAACATATTTATACCAAATAGGAGAGTTTTTAAAAAAATTGAAGAAATTAGTGGTTGAAGCCATACATTTTCCAGTTACAAGGAGTGTCACGTGGTCTCATCAGCCGTGATAGGGTTAACTATTTCTTCTAAAGCAACAGGTACTACGTTCATTTTTTAGTGCAGTTTGTAGTAATTTGTGCATTTATTTTCTCGTGATGATGTGTAGAACATTTAGTTAGAATATTTGGTTGAGATTTGGAAAAAATATACAGGGTGATGCCAAATTCAGCTTTGTAGTACAGAAAGTATAAATTGGTTTTCAAAATGTGAAGAAAGTGCATATATTAACGAATGTCCTGTATGTACTTCTGAATGGTACAGTAACATATTCCTCTTTTATCATTCGTTAACCACAGTATGGTGTGTCAAAGCCACATATAATGGAATCGAATCTGTTTTATTTTGAAGAAACTAAAAAAGAGAAACAAACGTTATAAGAGGAATTTTAACGTTTCTTCAAGGGCAAAGGACCCTTATCGCAAAAGGACAAAATGGAGGGGTTTCCTCTTCAATTTTAGCTTTATTTCGTCAAAATATGTAAATAACTTTGGGAGATATGGCGAATAGTATGTAGTATATAGTAACAATGATTAACAATATTATATATATGTAGAATGACATATGCTATATTGTTGAATAGTTGCCTAACAACATATATATACCAAATAGGAGAGTTTTTAAAAAAATTGAAGAAATTAGTGGTTGAAGCCATACATTTTCCAGTTACAACGAGTGTCACGTGGTCTCATCAGCCGTGAGAGGGTTAACTATTTCTTCTAAAGCAACAGGTACTACGTTCATTTTTTAGTGCAGTTTGTAGTAATTTGTGCATTTATTTTTCGCTGATGATGTGTAGAACATTTAGTTAGCATATTTGGTTGAGATTTGGAAAAAATATACAGGGTGATGCAAAATTCAGCTTTGAAGTACAGAAAGTATAAATTGGTTTTCAAAATGTGAAGAAAGTGCATATCTTAACGAATGCCCTGTATGTACTTCTGAATGGCACAGTAACATATTCCTCTTTTATCATTCGTTAACCACAGTATGGTGTGTCAAAGCCACATATAATGGAATCGAATCTGTTTTATTTTGAAAAAACTAAAAAAGAGAAACAAACGTTATAAGAAAAGTTTTAACGTTTCTTCAAGGGCAAAGGACCCTTATCGCAACAGGACAAAATGGAGGGGTTTCCTCTTCAATTTTAGCTTTATTTCGTCAAAATATGTAAATAACTTTGGGAGATATGGCGAATAGTATGTAGTATATAGTAACAATGATTAACAATATAATATATATGTAGAATGACATATGCTATATTGTTGAATAGTTGCCTAACAACATATATATACCAAATAGGAGAGTTTTTAAAAAAATTGAAGAAATTAGTGGTTGAAGCCATACATTTTCCAGTTACAACGAGTGTCACGTGGTCTCATCAGCCGTGAGAGGGTTAACTATTTCTTCTAAAGCAACAGGTACTACGTTCATTTTTTAGTGCAGTTTGTAGTAATTTGTGCATTTATTTTTCGCTGATGATGTGTAGAACATTTAGTTAGCATATTTGGTTGAGATTTGGAAAAAATATACAGGGTGATGCAAAATTCAGCTTTGAAGTACAGAAAGTATAAATTGGTTTTCAAAATGTGAAGAAAGTGCATATATTAACGAATGCCCTGTATGTACTTCTGAATGGTACAGTAACATATTCCTCTTTTATCATTCGTTAACCACAGTATGGTGTGTCAAAGCCACATATAATGGAATCGAATCTGTTTTATTTTGAAAAAAACTAAAAAAGAGAAACAAACGTTATAAGAGGAATTTTAACGTTTCTTCAAGGGCAAAGGACCCTTATCGCAAAAGGACAAAATGGAGGGGTTTCCTCTTCAATTTTAGCTTTATTTCGTCAAAATATGTAAATAACTTTGGGAGATATGGCGAATAGTATGTAGTATATAGTAACAATGATTAACAATATAATATATATGTAGAATGACATATGCTATATTGTTGAATAGTTGCCTAACAACATATTTATACCAAATAGGAGAGTTTTTAAAAAAATTGAAGAAATTAGTGGTTGAAGCCATACATTTTCCAGTTACAACGAGTGTCACGTGGTCTCATCAGCCGTGAGAGGGTTAACTATTTCTTCTAAAGCAACAGGTACTACGTTCATTTTTTAGTGCAGTTTGTAGTAATTTGTGCATTTATTTTCCGCTGATGATGTGTAGAACATTTAGTTAGCATATTTGGTTGAGATTTGGAAAAAATATACAGGGTGATGCCAAATTCAGCTTTGTAGTACAGAAAGTATAAATTGGTTTTCAAAATGTGAAGAAAGTGCATATATTAACGAATGCCCTGTATGTACTTCTGAATGGTACAGTAACATATTCCTCTTTTATCATTCGTTAACCACAGTATGGTGTCTCAAAGCCACATATAATGGAATCGAATCTGTTTTATTTTGAAAAAAACTAAAAAAGAGAAACAAACGTTATAAGAGGAATTTTAACGTTTCTTCAAGGGCAAAGGACCCTTATCGCAAAAGGACAAAATGGAGGGGTTTCCTCTTCAATTTTAGCTTTATTTCGTCAAAATATGTAAATAACTTTGGGAGATATGGCGAATAGTATGTAGTATATAGTAACAATGATTAACAATATAATATATATGTAGAATGACATATGCTATATTGTTGAATAGTTGCCTAACAACATATTTATACCAAATAGGAGAGTTTTTAAAAAAATTGAAGAAATTAGTGGTTGAAGCCATACATTTTCCAGTTACAACGAGTGTCACGTGGTCTCATCAGCCGTGATAGGGTTAACTATTTCTTCTAAAGCAACAGGTACTACGTTCATTTTTTAGTGCAGTTTGTAGTAATTTGTGCATTTATTTTCTCGTGATGATGTGTAGAACATTTAGTTAGCATATTTGGTTGAGATTTGGAAAAAATATACAGGGTGATGCCAAATTCAGCTTTGTAGTACAGAAAGTATAAATTGGTTTTCAAAATGTGAAGAAAGTGCATATATTAACGAATGTCCTGTATGTACTTCTGAATGGTACAGTAACATATTCCTCTTTTATCATTCGTTAACCACAGTATGGTGTGTCAAAGCCACATATAATGGAATCGAATCTGTTTTATTTTGAAGAAACTAAAAAAGAGAAACAAACGTTATAAGAGGAATTTTAACGTTTCTTCAAGGGCAAAGGACCCTTATCGCAAAAGGACAAAATGGAGGGGTTTCCTCTTCAATTTGAGCTTTATTTCGTCAAAATATGTAAATAACTTTGGGAGATATGGCGAATAGTATGTAGTATATAGTAACAATGATTAACAATATTATATATATGTAGAATGACATATGCTATATTGTTGAATAGTTGCCTAACAACATATATATACCAAATAGGAGAGTTTTTAAAAAAATTGAAGAAATTAGTGGTTGAAGCCATACATTTTCCAGTTACAACGAGTGTCACGTGGTCTCATCAGCCGTGATAGGGTTAACTATTTCTTCTAAAGCAACAGGTACTACGTTCATTTTTAATGCAGTTTGTAGTAATTTGTGCATTTATTTTCCCGTGATGATGTGTAGAACATTTAGTTAGCATATTTGGTTGAGACTTGAAAAAAATATACAGGGTGATGCAAAATTCAGCTTTGTAGTACAGAAAGTATAAATTGGTTTTCAAAATGTGAAGAAAGTGCATATATTAACGAATGTCCTGTATGTACTTCTGAATGGTACAGTAACATATTCCTCTTTTATCATTCGTTAACCACAGTATGGTGTGTCAAAGCCACATATAATGGAATCGAATCTGTTTTATTTTGAAGAAACTAAAAAAGAGAAACAAACGTTATAAGAGGAATTTTAACGTTTCTTCAAGGGCAAAGGACCCTTATCGCAAAAGGACAAAATGGAGGGGTTTCCTCTTCAATTTGAGCTTTATTTCGTCAAAATATGTAAATAACTTTGGGAGATATGGCGAATAGTATGTAGTATATAGTAACAATGATTAACAATATTATATATATGTAGAATGACATATGCTATATTGTTGAATAGTTGCCTAACAACATATATATACCAAATAGGAGAGTTTTTAAAAAAATTGAAGAAATTAGTGGTTGAAGCCATACATTTTCCAGTTACAACGAGTGTCACGTGGTCTCATCAGCCGTGAGAGGGTTAACTATTTCTTCTAAAGCAACAGGTACTACGTTCATTTTTTATTGCAGTTTGTAGTAATTTGTGCTTTTATTTTCTCGTGATGATGTGTAGAACATTTAGTTAGCATATTTGGTTGAGATTTGGAAAAAATATACAGGGTGATGCCAAATTCAGCTTTGTAGTACTGAAAGTATAAATTGGTTTTCAAAATGTGAAGAAAGTGCATATATTAACGAATGTCCTGTATGTACTTCTGAATGGTACAGTAACATATTCCTCTTTTATCATTCGTTAACCAGAGTATGGTGTGTCAAAGCCACATATAATGGAATCGAATCTGTTTTATTTTGAAAATACTAAAAAAGAGAAACAAACGTTATAAAAGGAATTTTAACGTTTCTTCAAGGGCAAAGGACCCTTATCGCAAAAGTGCAAAATGGAGGGGTTTCCTCTTCAATTTTAGCTTTATTTCGTCAAAATATGTAAATAACTTTGGGAGATATGGCGAATAGTATGTAGTATATAGTAACAATGGATAACAATATAATATATATGTAGAATGACATATGCTATATTGTTGAATAGTTGCCTAACAACATATATATACCAAATAGGAGAGTTTTTAAAAAAATTGAAGAAATTAGTGGTTGAAGCCATACATTTTCCAGTTACAACGAGTGTCACGTGGTCTCATCAGCCGTGAGAGGGTTAACTATTTCTTCTAAAGCAACAGGTACTACGTTCATTTTTTAGTGCAGTTTGTAGTAATTTGTGCATTTATTTTCTCGTGATGATGTGTAGAACATTTAGTTAGCATATTTGGTTGAGATTTGGAAAAAATATACAGGGTGATGCCAAATTCAGCTTTGTAGTACAGAAAGTATAAATTTTTTTTCAAAATGTGAAGAAAGTGCATATATTAACGAATGTCCTGTATGTACTTCTGAATGGTACAGTAACATATTCCTCTTTTATCATTCGTTAACCACAGTATGGTGTGTCAAAGCCACATATAATGGAATCGAATCTGTTTTATTTTGAAGAAACTAAAAAAGAGAAACAAACGTTATAAGAGGAATTTTAACGTTTCTTCAAGGGCAAAGGACCCTTATCGCAAAAGGACAAAATGGAGGGGTTTCCTCTTCAATTTGAGCTTTATTTCGTCAAAATATGTAAATAACTTTGGGAGATATGGCGAATAGTATGTAGTATATAGTAACAATGATTAACAATATAATATATATGTAGAATGACATATGCTATATTGTTGAATAGTTGCCTAACAACATATTTATACCAAATAGGAGAGTTTTTAAAAAAATTGAAGAAATTAGTGGTTGAAGCCATACATTTTCCAGTTACAACGAGTGTCACGTGGTCTCATCAGCCGTGAGAGGGTTAACTATTTCTTCTAAAGCAACAGGTACTACGTTCATTTTTTAGTGCAGTTTGTAGTAATTTGTGCATTTATTTTCTCGTGATGATGTGTAGAACATTTAGTTAGCATATTTGGTTGAGATTTGGAAAAAATATACAGGGTGATGCCAAATTCAGCTTTGTAGTACAGAAAGTATAAATTGGTTTTCAAAATGTGAAGAAAGTGCATATATTAACGAATGTCCTGTATGTACTTCTGAATGGTACAGTAACATATTCCTCTTTTATCATTCGTTAACCACAGTATGGTGTGTCAAAGCCACATATAATGGAATCGAATCTGTTTTATTTTGAAGAAACTAAAAAAGAGAAACAAACGTTATAAGAGGAATTTTAACGTTTCTTCAAGGGCAAAGGACCCTTATCGCAAAAGGACAAAATGGAGGGGTTTCCTCTTCAATTTGAGCTTTATTTCGTCAAAATATGTAAATAACTTTGGGAGATATGGCGAATAGTATGTAGTATATAGTAACAATGATTAACAATATTATATATATGTAGAATGACATATGCTATATTGTTGAATAGTTGCCTAACAACATATATATACCAAATAGGAGAGTTTTTAAAAAAATTGAAGAAATTAGTGGTTGAAGCCATACATTTTCCAGTTACAACGAGTGTCACGTGGTCTCATCAGCCGTGATAGGGTTAACTATTTCTTCTAAAGCAACAGGTACTACGTTCATTTTTAATGCAGTTTGTAGTAATTTGTGCATTTATTTTCCCGTGATGATGTGTAGAACATTTAGTTAGCATATTTGGTTGAGACTTGAAAAAAATATACAGGGTGATGCAAAATTCAGCTTTGAAGTACAGAAAGTATAAATTGGTTTTCAAAATGTGAAGAAAGTGCATATCTTAACGAATGCCCTGTATGTACTTCTGAATGGTACAGTAACATATTCCTCTTTTATCATTCGTTAACCACAGTATGGTGTGTCAAAGCCACATATAATGGAATCGAATCTGTTTTATTTTCAAAAAACTAAAAAAGAGAAACAAACGTTATAAGAAAAGTTTTAACGTTTCTTCAAGGGCAAAGGACCCTTATCGCAACAGGACAAAATGGAGGGGTTTCCTCTTCAATTTTAGCTTTATTTCGTCAAAATATGTAAATAACTTTGGGAGATATGGCGAATAGTATGTAGTATATAGTAACAATGATTAACAATATAATATATATGTAGAATGACATATGCTATATTGTTGAATAGTTGCCTAACAACATATATATACCAAATAGGAGAGTTTTTAAAAAAATTGAAGAAATTAGTGGTTGAAGCCATACATTTTCGAGTTACAACGAGTGTCACGTGGTCTCATCAGCCGTGAGAGGGTTAACTATTTCTTCTAAAGCAACAGGTACTACGTTCATTTTTTAGTGCAGTTTGTAGTAATTTGTGCATTTATTTTTCGCTGATGATGTGTAGAACATTTAGTTAGCATATTTGGTTGAGATTTGGAAAAAATATACAGGGTGATGCAAAATTCAGCTTTGAAGTACAGAAAGTATAAATTGGTTTTCAAAATGTGAAGAAAGTGCATATATTAACGAATGCCCTGTATGTACTTCTGAATGGTACAGTAACATATTCCTCTTTTATCATTCGTTAACCACAGTATGGTGTGTCAAAGCCACATATAATGGAATCGAATCTGTTTTATTTTGAAAAAAAAACTAAAAAAGAGAAACAAACGTTATAAGAGGAATTTTAACGTTTCTTCAAGGGCAAAGGACCCTTATCGCAAAAGGACAAAATGGAGGGGTTTCCTCTTCAATTTGAGCTTTATTTCGTCAAAATATGTAAATAACTTTGGGAGATATGGCGAATAGTATGTAGTATATAGTAACAATGATTAACAATATAATATATATGTAGAATGACATATGCTATATTGTTGAATAGTTGCCTAACAACATATTTATACCAAATAGGAGAGTTTTTAAAAAAATTGAAGAAATTAGTGGTTGAAGCCATACATTTTCCAGTTACAACGAGTGTCACGTGGTCTCATCAGCCGTGAGAGGGTTAACTATTTCTTCTAAAGCAACAGGTACTACGTTCATTTTTTAGTGCAGTTTGTAGTAATTTGTGCATTTATTTTCCGCTGATGATGTGTAGAACATTTAGTTAGCATATTTGGTTGAGATTTGGAAAAAATATACAGGGTGATGCCAAATTCAGCTTTGTAGTACAGAAAGTATAAATTGGTTTTCAAAATGTGAAGAAAGTGCATATATTAACGAATGCCCTGTATGTACTTCTGAATGGTACAGTAACATATTCCTCTTTTATCATTCGTTAACCACAGTATGGTGTCTCAAAGCCACATATAATGGAATCGAATCTGTTTTATTTTGAAAAAAACTAAAAAAGAGAAACAAACGTTATAAGAGGAATTTTAACGTTTCTTCAAGGGCAAAGGACCCTTATCGCAAAAGGACAAAATGGAGGGGTTTCCTCTTCAATTTTAGCTTTATTTCGTCAAAATATGTAAATAACTTTGGGAGATATGGCGAATAGTATGTAGTATATAGTAACAATGATTAACAATATAATATATATGTAGAATGACATATGCTATATTGTTGAATAGTTGCCTAACAACATATTTATACCAAATAGGAGAGTTTTTAAAAAAATTGAAGAAATTAGTGGTTGAAGCCATACATTTTCCAGTTACAACGAGTGTCACGTTTTCTCATCAGCCGTGATAGGGTTAACTATTTCTTCTAAAGCAACAGGTACTACGTTCATTTTTTAGTGCAGTTTGTAGTAATTTGTGCATTTATTTTCTCGTGATGATGTGTAGAACATTTAGTTAGCATATTTGGTTGAGATTTGGAAAAAATATACAGGGTGATGCCAAATTCAGCTTTGTAGTACAGAAAGTATAATTTTTTTTTCAAAATGTGAAGAAAGTGCATATATTAACGAATGTCCTGTATGTACTTCTGAATGGTACAGTAACATATTCCTCTTTTATCATTCGTTAACCACAGTATGGTGTGTCAAAGCCACATATAATGGAATCGAATCTGTTTTATTTTGAAGAAACTAAAAAAGAGAAACAAACGTTATAAGAGGAATTTTAACGTTTCTTCAAGGGCAAAGGACCCTTATCGCAAAAGGACAAAATGGAGGGGTTTCCTCTTCAATTTGAGCTTTATTTCGTCAAAATATGTAAATAACTTTGGGAGATATGGCGAATAGTATGTAGTATATAGTAACAATGATTAACAATATAATATATATGTAGAATGACATATGCTATATTGTTGAATAGTTGCCTAACAACATATATATACCAAATAGGAGAGTTTTTAAAAAAATTGAAGAAATTAGTGGTTGAAGCCATACATTTTCCAGTTACAACGAGTGTCACGTGGTCTCATCAGCCGTGAGAGGGTTAACTATTTCTTCTAAAGCAACAGGTACTACGTTCATTTTTTATTGCAGTTTGTAGTAATTTGTGCTTTTATTTTCTCGTGATGATGTGTAGAACATTTAGTTAGCATATTTGGTTGAGATTTGGAAAAAATATACAGGGTGATGCCAAATTCAGCTTTGTAGTACTGAAAGTATAAATTGGTTTTCAAAATGTGAAGAAAGTGCATATATTAACGAATGTCCTGTATGTACTTCTGAATGGTACAGTAACATATTCCTCTTTTATCATTCGTTAACCACAGTATGGTGTGTCAAAGCCACATATAATGGAATCGAATCTGTTTTATTTTGAAAATACTAAAAAAGAGAAACAAACGTTATAAAAGGAATTTTAACGTTTCTCCAAGGGCAAAGGACCCTTATCGCAAAAGTGCAAAATGGAGGGGTTTCCTCTTCAATTTTAGCTTTATTTCGTCAAAATATGTAAATAACCTTGGGAGATATGGCGAATAGTATGTAGTATATAGTAACAATGGATAACAATATAATATATATGTAGAATGACATATGCTATATTGTTGAATAGTTGCCTAACAACATATATATACCAAATAGGAGAGTTTTTAAAAAAATTGAAGAAATTAGTGGTTGAAGCCATACATTTTCCAGTTACAACGAGTGTCACGTGGTCTCATCAGCCGTGAGAGGGTTAACTATTTCTTCTAAAGCAACAGGTACTACGTTCATTTTTTAGTGCAGTTTGTAGTAATTTGTGCATTTATTTTCTCGTGATGATGTGTAGAACATTTAGTTAGCATATTTGGTTGAGATTTGGAAAAAATATACAGGGTGATGCCAAATTCAGCTTTGTAGTACAGAAAGTATAAATTTTTTTTCAAAATGTGAAGAAAGTGCATATATTAACGAATGTCCTGTATGTACTTCTGAATGGTACAGTAACATATTCCTCTTTTATCATTCGTTAACCACAGTATGGTGTGTCAAAGCCACATATAATGGAATCGAATCTGTTTTATTTTGAAGAAACTAAAAAAGAGAAACAAACGTTATAAGAGGAATTTTAACGTTTCTTCAAGGGCAAAGGACCCTTATCGCAAAAGGACAAAATGGAGGGGTTTCCTCTTCAATTTGAGCTTTATTTCGTCAAAATATGTAAATAACTTTGGGAGATATGGCGAATAGTATGTAGTATATAGTAACAATGATTAACAATATTATATATATGTAGAATGACATATGCTATATTGTTGAATAGTTGCCTAACAACATATATATACCAAATAGGAGAGTTTTTAAAAAAATTGAAGAAATTAGTGGTTGAAGCCATACATTTTCCAGTTACAACGAGTGTCACGTGGTCTCATCAGCCGTGAGAGGGTTAACTATTTCTTCTAAAGCAACAGGTACTACGTTCATTTTTTATTGCAGTTTGTAGTAATTTGTGCTTTTATTTTCTCGTGATGATGTGCAGAACATTTAGTTAGCATATTTGGTTGAGATTTGGAAAAAATATACAGGGTGATGCCAAATTCAGCTTTGTAGTACTGAAAGTATAAATTGGTTTTCAAAATGTGAAGAAAGTGCATATATTAACGAATGTCCTGTATGTACTTCTGAATGGTACAGTAACATATTCCTCTTTTATCATTCGTTAACCACAGTATGGTGTGTCAAAGCCACATATAATGGAATCGAATCTGTTTTATTTTGAAAAAACTAAAAAAGAGAAACAAACGTTATAAAAGGAATTTTAACGTTTCTTCAAGGGCAAAGGACCCTTATCGCAAAAGTGCAAAATGGAGGGGTTTCCTCTTCAATTTTAGCTTTATTTCGTCAAAATATGTAAATAACTTTGGGAGATATGGCGAATAGTATGTAGTATATAGTAACAATGGATAACAATATAATATATATGTAGAATGACATATGCTATATTGTTGAATAGTTGCCTAACAACATATATATACCAAATAGGAGAGTTTTTAAAAAAATTGAAGAAATTAGTGGTTGAAGCCATACATTTTCCAGTTACAACGAGTGTCACGTGGTCTCATCAGCCGTGAGAGGGTTAACTATTTCTTCTAAAGCAACAGGTACTACGTTCATTTTTTAGTGCAGTTTGTAGTAATTTGTGCATTTATTTTCTCGTGATGATGTGTAGAACATTTAGTTAGCATATTTGGTTGAGATTTGGAAAAAATATACAGGGTGATGCCAAATTCAGCTTTGTAGTACAGAAAGTATAAATTTTTTTTCAAAATGTGAAGAAAGTGCATATATTAACGAATGTCCTGTATGTACTTCTGAATGGTACAGTAACATATTCCTCTTTTATCATTCGTTAACCACAGTATGGTGTGTCAAAGCCACATATAATGGAATCGAATCTGTTTTATTTTGAAGAAACTAAAAAAGAGAAACAAACATTATAAGAGGAATTTTAACGTTTCTTCAAGGGCAAAGGACCCTTATCGCAAAAGGACAAAATGGAGGGGTTTCCTCTTCAATTTGAGCTTTATTTCGTCAAAATATGTAAATAACTTTGGGAGATATGGCGAATAGTATGTAGTATATAGTAACAATGATTAACAATATAATATATATGTAGAATGACATATGCTATATTGTTGAATAGTTGCCTAACAACATATTTATACCAAATAGGAGAGTTTTTAAAAAAATTGAAGAAATTAGTGGTTGAAGCCATACATTTTCCAGTTACAACGAGTGTCACGTGGTCTCATCAGCCGTGAGAGGGTTAACTATTTCTTCTAAAGCAACAGGTAC
>NW_027657698.1:0-21554 GCF_964235325.1 Thermobia domestica | reverse complement strand
CATTAGGCTAAAGAAGACTCGTGATAAGAAAGAAAAGAAGAACGGTGCTCAAGTTTCGTCACAGCATATTCTCAAAAATTTACAGGCAAAATTCAGTGTTCTGCATGAAAAGGCATATTTGTACGAAAAAAAAAAAAAATTCTGCAGACGACAGAATTAAATAAAGTAATACACATGTATTTTAGAGTTACTGGTGTAAAATCATTACAAGTGCTTTGCCAGGTGGCCAATAAAAAGCACGAATACTATTTAAGGGAGCCAAAACAGGAGAAAGCTGGGGGCCTGAGCGATAGCAAGAATGTGCGTCCAAAGTGAACAGGAGCGAAGGCGACGCGGGTATACGTATAAGCAAGGGTAGTGGAAACCAGTTAGTTTTCGAGTTTCAATAGCACTTGTCATGCATCCATACTAGTAGCGCCCCGCTTGTAAACATTAAGTACACTATGCAAGAATACACCGCCGGTGGAAAATAGTACCTAATACAGTTATCTTTCATATATACTGACTTATTTTACAGTAGTAACCCAACACTAGTAAACGTAAAATAAAAGTGTATAACTTTATATTTAATTCTATCGCCTGGCTTAGTTTTTCACCTGTAAGATGTACTTATTTAGAGCAAGTTTCTTAACTAGCAAATTAAACCGAGAACCACAGCAACCATATATATATTCTTATGATGTACTTTTCTTTGAGTGGTGTTCTCTGTCTATTGAATAACATTTTCTCAGTTTAATGCTAGCAAAAAACAAAACAAAATCAAAGTGTTTCTATATAAATTTAGTTCACCGTGTTGTAATATCACATGGAATTGAAAAACGAATAGTCGAACCTCTGCTATCTCGATCAAACTTCTCAGGATGATATACTGACTTACCGCAGAAGTTCGACTGAATACGTTTCTCAGTTCCATGGGAGAACCTGGAGAAGCAAAAGCCTGCGCAACGGAAAATACTAAATAAACTTGTAGAGCAGGTCAAGATGTATCATCATGCCAAGTTTCATTCAAGATCAGAGAAGTTTGGCTGCAGCCATTTTCATTACAAAGCACAAAATGGATGGTCCCTAACCTCGAGAATCTTCACAATTGTCGACGAGTTGAACTGCACTCATCTGATCAAAATCAAACTTAAAATGACAGTTCACTTTCAACTGTTAAATAATATGATATGCAGGCTTCTGCTTTCCTAGTTACAGTCTATCCACTGTGGTATGCATATTAGTACAAATGTGAGAGTGCATATTTATTAAAGATTTGCTTCAAAAAGCGATGAAAGACATAGGCATTGCCGCGGGCGGTGATAACAAGATGCCGGAAAACGAACAAGCAGAAAGAATATGGGCTGAAGAAGTGTAAACGACGACGCGGCGGCCCGTAAAGGTGTTGCCGTCCTATTAAATGAATAATATCAAAAGAAAGAAAAAAAAAGTAAAAAATTTCGCGCTCGTAATCAAGACAGAAAGCAACTAAAGGAAATCTTTGTTTTACGTCCCACGTTATGCCGCTTAGGCTAAAAGAGGCGCTGATTATGAGAAATGATTGAAATGGTGGTGGAATGAAGAAAGTGGGAGGAAACGGGAGAACCCCGCGGTAACCCACCGCACATAGTTTTTGTCCACCATAAAGTTAACTTGGCGGGGGCTCAAGACAGAAAGACGGTTGGAAAAACAAATAAACGATGTTGCATCCCGTAAAAAGTTCGCGACCTATGAAATCAATATTTTTTCTTAAAGAAAAAAAAGAATTAAAAAGAGAAAAAAAGGTCAAAATTTCGCGCTCGCTTCGCTCGCGATCAGCAGAGAAAAGAGGACGTGACGCACCCCTAAAAGTGTTGGCGACCGATTGAATAAATATTGTGGGTAAAAAAAAAAAAAAAAAAAAAAAAAAAGTCAAAAATTTCGCGCTCGCTTCGCTCGCGATCAGCACAGAAAGAAGGACGTGACGCGCCCCTAAAGGTGTTGGCAACCGATTCAATACATATTGTCGGTAAAAAAAAAAAAAAAAAAAAAAAAAAAAAAAAAAAAAAAAAACGCTCGCTTCGCTCGCGATCGACATGAAAAAGGCAACGACGTGACGCCCCGTAAAATTGTCGGCGACCTATTCAATCAATATATTCGGTTGAAAAACAAAGTCAAAAGTTTCCCAATCGCTTCCCTCCCGATCGACATAAAAAAAAAGGCAACCCCTTCACCTCTCCTTATGCATTCATCAGTAAACATACAACCATAGATCACAATACCACTCACATCACCTATCAGTTCTCCACGTCCATCAAGATCCAATCATCGCCCTGGCCCTTTATGATGATACACAACATTACATGTTATTGTGTGCATTGCCCCGCGTTACAATACATGACCAAAAAAAAGAGAAAAAGAGCTGCACTGCCTTCAGTGTAGACATGTTCGTATTCGTAGAAAATGATTTTAGGTACACGATAGTACAGTAATCTATCTTCACATGCTTCAGATGTGAACGATACCTACACATGAAGAGGGCTCCCGAGGTTTCCTTTTCCAATAGGATGGAGCTCCACCACACTTGCAGAATGACGAGAAGTTATGTTAATAAATATATCCCAGAGTGTTTCGTAACTCGCCCTTGGTCCTAATGATGAAGCGTTCTTCAGATGGCCCCGATGTCTCCACACATGATACTATGCGACTTCTTTTCACGAGGCTCTCAAAGATCACGTTTGTGTCCTAACATTCTCTGCAGATATGACACAGCTGCGATAGCGGATCACAGAAGCCTTTCCTCTCCTTACAAGAGACGTGTTCATTCGAGTATGTGAGTAATTCGACTATCGATTAAATATCTCCCGTGTCACGATAGTAGTCACTTTCAATTCTTCTAACGAAGGTAAGAAAAAATGCTATACAAACTTCCTTTCGGTATATAAAGGATTAGGGGCCCAGAGAATATTTTCTTTCAAGAGGATACATTCTTTTTCGAACACCCTGTATATAGATCCTCTAATTATAACTGCAAACAAAATGTTGATTTTGCAATTGCTTCCATGAGAGAATATTCTGTGCACTTTCTTTCTGAAGGGCCGGGCCTAAACGTTTTCCTTAATCATTAAATTTAGTAGTTATCTACAATTACATAGTTTTCCATTGTTCTCAAAATAAAGATTTTTCTCTATGAATTGTTGAATGTTGCTAGGGATATTGAAGTAATTCTTTTTAGTGTTTTTTTCTTTACAATAATGTACTGAACGCCTGCATTAAGGAAGTTCGTGTGTCCATCTTGCAAAATGTTTCGTCTTTTTTCATGCCCACTAAGGTAAATATTCATTTTGCTCTTTTCTCTGTATGCAAACCACATTTCTTAAAGGCAACATTTTCATACAAATGTAGTACTAAAAACTTCTAATTGGCAACATCTGGGCTGCGAAGAGGAAAAAGAAAGAAATCTCGTACGTATTCGCGCGCAATTCGGAATTAGCCAATGAAAAGCACAAAAGCGGCCACCATCTCTCTCTCTTTCTTATTAACGGTTTTGTACTTTCTGCAGTTCTATCAGTGCTGCTAACCTCTTACTATATCATTGAATATGTATGTTTAGATATATATATATATATATATATATATATATATATATATATATATTTTTTTTTTTACAAAAAATCATACTACTACGGAATAATATTAAATGCCTTTAAACCCTCATTTCTGTTTGCACTTTCTGTTACACTACCTTCCCCGAACTTCTTTCAAGTTATTAAGTGCAGAACGGGGAGTTATACATATTTACTTGCGCTTTGACAATATCTGCACATTGTGTAATAATAGGAGACGTATAAAATAAAACTATATACTAATACGTATATATATATATATATATATATATATATATATATATATATATACAGTACACATTCCACTATCCGAGGCTTTCCTTTTCTTTTCTTGCTGACGATAAATTACGCTTTTAGAAATGTTGTCTGAAAACAATAAGAATATGTGCAAAAAATACAATCAGAGGTAGAGGTCTTTAACAGGAAATAAGCAAGGGAGTTGAAAAATTTTTTATGCATGTAAAAAATATAGACATGAACCAACTTGTGAAATAAAAAGACCAGAAAACTACTCTTTCTAAATTATGTGTAAACTTTTTACCGAAAACGAAAGTTGCACGAAAGACTTTTTGTCCGTTTTTTGGCCTCCGGTGCTTGGGGTCCCTGATTCAATCCCAGCTCGTGCCGTGTGAACTTTGTCGTGCATAAAGACCGTGCTCATGGGTTTTCTCGGGTTTCTCCCGTTTCCTCCCACTTTCTTCATTCAGTACTCATCATCACCGTCTCCTTTAGCGTAACCGGTATAAGTATGCGACGTAAATCTAAATATTTCATTTCATTTCCCTTTTCTGCTCATACTGCTGATTATGCGCGATTATGCCAACATCCAACTCCGCGGATAATCGTGCGATTACTGTATATACAACTAATACAGATACAACTAATTATATTATCAGTTACAGTATCGGTTTTTATTTACTAATTTGCCTCACTTTATTTGCATCCCTGCAGTAAATAATTCTTATCGATAATAGTTAAAATGTATATTACATTTTAGTGCTTCACGACTGAATGATCATCTGCCTTACGTTATCTCGCAGCTGAAGAGAATGCTACACTGAAAACTACCTTGCGTTATAAAGGGTAAGTGAAACATATCTTAAAAATATCTTTCATACATTTCATTGTGTACATTAAAGAATGTAAGTTTGCCTTTTTCCTGTAATCAATACTTAATAAAGGATTTATTTTTATTTATTTATATACAATTTCATACGTGGTTCGTGATAGTAAACTCGATAGGACACAGTGGCACTATGAACATCCGAATCACTCATCATTCGAACATTCAAATATTTATTCGAATATTAGTATATTCCAAGTAATGTTAACGACGTTAATATGCTTGCCTTTATAGTTAATAATGTCAATTCTTACTTAAAACATACTTCCTTAACAGGACATTGAAGAAAAGGTAGTTGCCAACGGCCATACCATGCTGAATATACCGGTTCTCGTCCGATCACCGAAGTCAAGCAGCATCGGGCCTGGTCAGTACTTGGATGGGTGACCGCCTGGGAACACCAGGTGCTGTTGGTATACTTTTTCTAATTTTGTTTTTCACAAAGACGAATATTCTCACATCGTTCACCACGATAATTTCGTAATCATGCATTACTTAAAACAATTAGCAACGCTTTCCACGCGCTGGTCTTTTTGAGTATTCACCGACAAACCTACGTAGCTACAATAACTCACTCGAAGCCATATGCATTCGCCAACGGCCATACCATGCTGAATATACCGGTTCTCGTCCGATCACCGAAGTCAAGCAGCATCGGGCCTGGTCAGTACTTGGATGGGTGACCGCCTGGGAACACCAGGTGCTGTTGGCATCTCTTTTTCAAATTTCATTATCCTTCAAGTACGAAAATACTAGAAACATTAATTTTATAGTACTTTCAAGAGATAATTTATCAACATTATTTCATAGCGATTAATCGATATTCTAAGCGTTATACCCACTATTTCTTACACTAACAGCCTGTTTATTTGCACGGCACATTAAAATAACCTGATTTCCGATCCGTGTGCACCTACTACTATACTTAACACGGAATGTATTACCACTTTTTAAAAGTAAATTATTATGACTAAGTGTAGATCTCCGGCGAGTAAATGCCTTTCGTATACAAGCACGACACATCTCCGCTATGTGCTTTACTTTTTTACTAACAGCATATAGAAATTGGATTTCAACGTGTTTCTACATAACAGAATGAAGCAAATTTCGTGATTTAACTCTTTCGAATAATGTGTTGGTCCTGACAAGGACCGTTTGAAATGAAAAATCTTGAAGAAGATTTTTACTTAGAGCTTGTGTACTTGGTAACAGCCTTCGTACCCTCACTTACAGCGTGCTTGGCAAGTTCACCAGGCAAAAGAAGGCGCACAGCTGTTTGGATTTCCCGGCTGGTGATAGTTGACCGCTTATTGTAATGGGCCAAACGAGAAGCTTCAGCAGCAATACGCTCGAAGATGTCATTAACAAAGCTGTTCATGATACTCATAGCTTTGCTAGATATGCCAGTGTCAGGATGCACTTGCTTCAAAACTTTGTAGATGTAAATGGCATAGCTCTCCTTCCTCCTCCTCTTCTTCTTCTTATCTCCCTTGGAGATATTCTTTTGGGCTTTACCAGCCTTCTTTGCAGCCTTTCCGCTAGTTTTTGGTGGCATGATGACTCACTCGTTCAGCAAAATTAGATGTGTCCGCCGATTTATCGACTTCATTTAAATTACAGTACGTGTTTCAATTCGCGCCAACTGCCTTGCTTTTCATTTGATGCACTCGGGTGCACGCTTGAAGTAGTAACAAAACTGACTTGATTGGAGTGTTTAGGCTTGCGGATCCCGACGCTGGGGGCCTAATAAGTAGGGATAGTAGGGAACCGTCTCTAAACTTGTAGCTGTATAACGTTATACGTATAGTCATTGGTGAATAAGTGAAGCAAAGTGTCATAGAGAAATAGTGTAAAACCATGGCTGGCAAAGGCCTTGTGCAGTGAACTTAGTGATTCAAACGGGAGTGCCCTGGGTCACGGATTCAGGTCCTTACCCACTAGGGGGATACTGAACCCGGGGAAATAGGATCTTATAGGGATCGCCCCTAACGAAAGACTAGAGCAGCACTAAAAGTCGACGACCAGCGGACCTTTTCAGGGCCACTTTATAAAAGCCATAGTTTCTGTATAAGTGTGGCTCTTTTCAGGACCACGCTATAGATACCGTATAAGTGAAGTTTTAAAAGTGCTAGTATCGAGTGAGTGTAAAGTGTTTTAAGTGTGTCCTAGTGCTTAGTGCTTCCAAGAATAGGCGACAATATGGAAAAGGAGGAGAATAGCAAGACAGGTGAGTGTACACCCAGAACCAAAACCGCAGCGGAAACACTACTCAAGGTAAGAGAATGCAATTTCCAGAACTCTTCTATTTCAGTAGATATCAACAATGTACAAGATAGATTGTCTTCATCAAGTGATAGCGAATTAGACCTTTCAGACATAAGTAGTTCAGGATCAGATTTAAGCAGATGTAGCTCATATGCGGATGTAGTTAGGAAATCTCCTAGCCAGGATAAGGGTCAGTTTAGGTCAGAGGTCAGTAAAAACACTGAGAAGGATGCCAGGTTCGAGAAGAAGTACCCAGAAATCATTGTTAAACACAGGTCAGACTTTTATGATATTAAGAAAAAGTTCAACGATGTACACGGAAAGGTAGTTGCAGAGGGGTTCAAGATCCAGGCATGGAATGAGCTAACGTACAAAGAGATCTTGCAGTACGTCGAAAAGGAGAAGGTACAGTTTATTCATCTCAACAGAAGTAGGGCTAGGCCGATCAAGCTAGTAATTAGAGGACTTCCTATTGACTTACCAACCGAGGAAATAGAGGGGTATATTAATGGTATACTTGAGACAGATGGTATAACAGTGCATCAAATGAGCAGGAGAGAATACATTGACCCAAATGACAGGACGAAAGGAAAGAAAAAAGTGCCAATGCCACTCTTTCTGGTGAAATTGTCAGATCCGATCCACAAAGATAGACTTTTGGAAACAAAGTATATACTCTCTTTATCAGTTAGGGTAGTAGATTACATTCCCCTCCAACCAGATGTTGTTCAATGCTACAAATGCCAGGGCTTTTTTCACTCGGCTAGTAACTGTCACTACCAGCCCAGATGCGTTAAATGTGCACAGGAGCATCTGAGCAGGGAGTGTCAGAAGCAGCGGGGGGAGCCGCCCACCTGTGCTAATTGCGGGGGGGCCCATCCCAGCAATTATCGCGGGTGCAAGGCTTACAAAAAAGCAATGGCCGCGAAAACTGGCAACACACAGGAGAGAGAGGCAAAGGTACGAAGAGGGACTACCGACAAACCCACAAACAGAACCAAAAGAACGAAACCCATAGAACCCAACCAACCGTCAACCTCAAAAACAAACCAACCTATCAATCCTAGCAAACCACAGGGAACTCAAAAGACCAAATCAGACAGAAGTAAGGGACAGCAAAAGCGTAGGGAACAAATTGACACATCAACAGACTCAGAATCAGATAACGACTTACAACCAACGAATAATCAACGTAAAACAACAGGAAATAGTAACGTAAAAACGACGCAAGAACTATATCAAACGCAGAATAAATTAACACAGCTAGATCTTGATTTAATTAACAGGCAGAGTAGAGAAGAAATACTTTCATATGTACAGGATTATATAAACATAATACTAAACCGCGCTAGACAAATAGCCAGAGCTACAGATAAATATAGTTAATAATGTGAAATATGGGTTTACATCTTAATGGCAGTATTAATAAATTCCAGATACTTGCTTGGAATGCCTCCAGTCTGAACCACAAAGTAGATGAGCTCGCGGATTACCTAATCGAAAACAATATTGCAATCGGATTAATAAGTGAAACAAATCTCAATGCCGAAATACAAATTAAAATTCCAGGATATAAATTATATAGATCTGATAAACAGCCGGACAAAAACAATTTAGGAACACTCATAGCAGTATTAGAATCAGTAAAGCACACAGAAATTCAACTACCGTTACTTGATACAGTAGAAGCAACAGGAATAAAAATATATATCAGAAACAAGCCGGTTAACATAATAGCGGTTTACAACTCACCATCCAAGTCTATCAATACAGATGACATAAGGAAACTAGCTAATTCAGGGAATAGCGTAATACTAGCGGGAGACTTAAATAGCAAGCATCCAATTTTCTGTAGTGTAAACACAAACAACAATGGGAGACGCCTCTATAGGTTCATGCAATCCTCTCCACTACAAATTCTATCACAATATCAACCTACTCACTACCCTCCAAACGGCAACACACCGGACGTACTAGACTACGCATTGTACAAAAATGTAAATGACTTACTAGAAATACACACAATAAATGAACTAGACTCAGACCATCAACCAATTATAATTACTGTAGGCAACAAACCAGATAACGCACCTGATAGAAAAATCCTAAACTATAACAAAGCAAAATGGGATTCATTCAAACAAACCGTAGAGGAAGGCATTCCAGACAGGTTTCTGATAAATAATATACAAGATATCGATAGGGCAGTAACAGTATTAACAACAGCAATTAAAAACGCAATAGGCAAAGCTATACCTAGCACTGTCCCAAATCCCAAAACTAAACTTCCAGATAACATACGTGATATGATAAAAACAAGAAATAACTTAAGAAAACACTACCAAAGATTTCGTGATCCAAGAACTAAATTCCATATTAATAACCTTAGACGCATAATTTATACAGAAATTAAAAACTATAGAAAATACAATTGGGACCGTAAAATTGAAAAAATGAACTTCAAGGACAACAGCATATGGAAGCTCACAAAAAATCTTACCAAGCCGTATACCCCAACACCATCACTGCATGGCGAAAATGGGCTAGTGTACTCCCCACAAGAGAAAGCAAACGTGTTAGCAGATACCTTAGAAAAAACATTTCAACCAAACAATATGGAAGAAGACCGCAATCACGACGCGAGAGTAAGGAATAAAGTAAGAGAGTTCTTAAATGGTCAAACCACAACATCCGCGAAAAAGACATCAAAAAAGGAGATAGATAGACTATTAAAGAAACTAAAGCCATTAAAAGCAGCCGGTCCAGACGAAATACAAAACATTTGCCTAAAGAACCTACCGGAAAAAGGAAAAATTTTCTTAGTTAATATTATAAATGCAATATTAAAACTAGCCTATTTTCCCTCAGAATGGAAATTAGCCAAAATCATAGCTCTACCTAAACCAGGAAAAGATAGCAAATTTCCCCAAAATTACAGACCAATAAGCCTCCTAAACACACTAGCTAAGCTAACCGAATCTGTCATACTGATCAGGCTCAAAAAACACTTAAAAAATCACAGCATCTTAATAAATGAACAGTTCGGATTCAGGAGCAATCACTCAACAACACACCAGCTAGTTAGAGTAGTTGAACTTATTACAGAGAAATACAATAAGAAACAAGGAACAGCAGCCTTATTCTTAGATGTGGAAAAAGCATTTGACAGAGTTTGGATCAAAGGTTTAATCTATAAAATGATAGCAATAGACGTACCTGACGTATATATTAAGTTACTATATTCTTACTTAACCAAACGTAAATTCTTTGTCTGTGTTCAAAACACACATTCTACAAACAGGAAGATAGAAGCAGGGGTCCCACAGGGATCCTTACTTGGCCCCATCCTATTTAGTATATACATTAATGACATACCAAAAAACGCGAAAACTAATATAGCACTTTTTGCAGATGACACTTGCATATTCGCTCACAGCTGGATACCAAATCAGGCCATTAAATATATACAAAACCACGTACCGGAGATTGAAGACTGGTTTACAAAGTGGAAAATCAAAATAAACACAAATAAAAGTGAAGCAATATACTTCACAAAAAGAAAACGGGAACCAACAGACAACATCCAAATCTTTGATGAACAAATACAATGGAAAAATAAAGTTAAATATCTAGGAGTAGTATTAGATGCACATCTGACATTTAAAGACCACGTTAATAGTCAATTAGGCAAAGCCACAGGGAGACTGACAGAACTAAAATGCTTACTAACCAGTGAGTATTTGAGCACAGCCGCGAAAGCTATCCTCTACAAAATGCTCATCCGCCCAATGCTTACATATGCTGTTCCCGCCTGGGGCCATGCCCTAAAAATAAATATGAAAAATCTGCAAAAATTTCAAAACAAAATAATCAAACTAATAACAAACTGTCCTAGGTACACTAGATTGCTACCCTTGCAAAAAGAACTAAAAATACTGCCATTAATAGAAGAAAGCATCAAAATAACAGAACAATTCTACAAGAACACAAACAAAGCAGAAAATAGGCTAGTAAACAGACTGGGAAATTACGACTTAGGACCATACGACAAACACAAAAGACCAAAGCACTTACTCAAATAAAGCAAGACTAGGAAGAACTGTTAGACCCAATATAATACAAGTGTATATATAAAGGTGCCTGAGTGTAAGTGTAATTGTGTGAATGACTGGGAGTATGAATGTAATAGGTTAGAATGAATGTAGGGTGTACTTGGACGCGGGGCGAGCGACTTTAAGTCGCTCGCCTCAAAAAAAAAAAAACAAAAAAAAAAAAAAAAAAAAAAAAAAAATATATATATATATATATATATATATATATATATCAAAAAAAAAATAATAAAAATAAAAAAAATAAAATAAAAAAAAAATAAAAAAAAATTAAAAAAAAAAAAAAATAAAAAAATAAATAAAAAATAAAAATAAAAAAAAAATATATATATAAATAAATAAATAAATAAATAAATAGCTAAAAATGAAATAATATATATATAGATACTGATGTAAATATATAAATAAAGATAATAAATAAACGTATGTGTAAATAGCAACAAACCTTATAACACAACATAGATATGTATATAAACGCCCAAACCTAAATGTAAATAGACCAAGGACCAGACGAAAAACTACGATACAAACGACCAATAACCTGGGACGAACCAAATGCATAATTAATAACAGAAATCTCAGTCTCGTTACAGCTTCTCCATTCCAGATCCAGCAGTGGCAAATATGATGGCAAAGCGAGGAAAAGGACAGACGCAGCGGAATGCATGTTCAAAAAAATAACAGATCTCCCACTAACAAAACGCTCCCCACTACAGACAACACAGATTGTGCTGACACTTAGAAGATATTAAGATAGGATTGTAATGTAACAGATAAACTAATAGACTATTACTACAGACATGTTTACATGGATTTTTGCCACCCCTTCTTAGTGTGGTTTTGCCATGTAAATAGCCTAATGCATGCAGCATGACCGATACTGGGGGTTTTTTCCTGGTTTCCAGGTTTTTTATCCCTCTATCAAATCACAAGATGTGAAAAAACTTCTCGCGCTTTCCTATCTTCTTTCTCTTACCCTTCTTTCTATCTATCTACACAGTTAACAGATTCGCGTGTAAATGTCTTCGTATAGATAGAAACCGCGCAACACACCCACCGACACATGCTTTAGGTTTACTAACGCATGCAGGAGGAGCACGTAGATATAGGTTGGTGCTTCACTCACGGGGCGAGCTTTCTTGCTAAGGGGCCCTCTGTATTCTAGCTTTTCTGTTTCTGTTTTTTCTGTTTCTGGAGGCCGCAATTTTTCCTCTCATCTTATTACGAAAGAATATTGAACAATGTCTGGTCGCGGCAAAGGTGGAAAAGTCAAGGGAAAGAGCAAGTCCCGCTCCAGCAGGGCTGGCCTTCAATTCCCAGTAGGCAGAATCCATCGTCTTTTGCGAAAGGGTAACTATGCCGAACGAGTTGGTGCTGGCGCTCCCGTGTATTTGGCTGCAGTCATGGAATACCTGGCAGCTGAAGTTCTTGAGTTGGCAGGCAACGCTGCTCGTGACAACAAGAAGACTAGGATTATTCCACGTCATCTGCAGTTAGCTATCCGTAACGACGAGGAATTAAACAAGTTGTTGTCTGGAGTTACAATCGCTCAGGGTGGTGTTTTGCCCAACATTCAAGCTGTACTTCTGCCCAAGAAAACTGAGAAGAAGGCATAAATGTAAGACCTATATCTCATACAAATCGGCCCTTATGAGGGCCACAAACCCCTTTATAGAGGAGATTTACGATTGAAATGAATTGTTTTCGATATACAGACTCATCAAAAGTGTCTGAGATAGTTGCTTAGTTTCATTCGAAATTCTCGCTGCTATTCGATTAATTAGTATATGTGTAGTCGTCGATCGTAATTGAAGCCCATAGGAAGTCACACTAACTTTAGAATACTCCAAACAGCGATGTGCTTAGTTCCCACTACATTATTAATTATAAGATCATTACCTTTTGTATTGTCGCTAGCTACATTTTTTTGATATTTGCGTACATCGGGCTCATATTACCCAGAGGACAGGACAGTCGAGCCCAGATTCTCAGCAATGGAAGAAAACCTCATACCACATATTCTCATGTACTTCATGCTAGACAAAGGAATTTCCAACATTCTTAAAGCACTCATGTTTCTCTCTTGCGTTGGCTTGGCTGAAATTACTCTGTTCAATATGTTCTCGACATTTATTATTGTTCATTACTATGCCCCAATGACATCATGAACAGAGCGGATCAGAAAACTTTCCTAAATTTCTTTTGCAACATAGTAATGACATTAAATGCACACTTAAGTACGATTTATTCTTTGCAAGGTCGATATTCATATTTGTGTGATATGTGTTATATGTATATGGTTTGTAATACGCAACTACTCTTATTCTCTGATCTCAGAACTCATTTGCTACTGTGCCCAACGAGCGAGCCTAGGTTTCTTGTAACTACTGCCTTTCTTTAGTAAATAATGTGAAGTATACAATGCATTAACCTACATCTCATATTTGTATTACTCTTTATTTTAGTAACCCGCTACGAAGTGTCATTAATTTACATGTAAATCACAATAGACACTACCGCAAAAGAAAGAAATCGAACCCAAGACCACGTAAACAAGATAAAGGACAAGATTCAGGTTTCTAACGCATTATTCGCCCCTCACAGCACAGTATAGAAGTTGTATAAGCCTCTATACGTACATCCTACTGTCAGAACAGAAATTCCGACTTGCGTTTCGCATCTCTCATGCTCGCTACTTCCAACAAATCGCCAATTTCCAACCAGAACCCCTTCTCCAGCATTAATACTGCTACATGATATGAATACGTATACATGAACGTACATAATGTAAAAAAAAACGTATGATTTTCTCAAATTAATCTCTCTACGTCTGTAATTTAGTGTGCATCAAAAGGCTTTAATGTAGTTACACGAATTCTTATAATCTAACAGAAAATCGCACAAAGTAAATCTTTCCCTTTATATAAATTTGTTGGCTCTGAAAAGAGCCGTTTATGCCAATTTTATATCCAAAATAGGAGGAACCCCAACTTAACCTCCGAAACCGTACAGGGTTCTTCCTTGCCTCTTCAAGGCATACACAACATCCATAGCTGTCACTGTCTTCCTCTTGGCGTGTTCTGTGTATGTAACAGCATCTCTGATTACGTTCTCCAGGAATACTTTCAATACTCCTCGGGTCTCTTCATAAATGAGACCAGAGATACGCTTCACACCACCACGGCGAGCAAGACGCCTAATAGCGGGTTTGGTGATACCCTGGATGTTGTCACGAAGAACTTTACGGTGGCGCTTGGCACCTCCTTTGCCAAGACCCTTGCCTCCTTTTCCACGTCCTGTCATTTCGATATGTTACTGCTTCGCTCACCACACACGAGAAATACAAGCCCAAGCAGCCCAAGACTCGTGGTTTTGTTCCTTCGATCATGCAGGGAAAGCACGGAGGAAAAACACAAAACGTGTCTAAGCCAATGAGAACTGTCCTTTTCGACTGACTTTATCCAATGAGAAATAGCTTGATTTAACGGTTTTGCTCTTTATATAACTTGACTTCATTCAGCGCGCAATTATTTGAAACAAGTCGTGACAGTTGCAATGGCACGTACCAAGCAGACAGCTAGGAAATCTACTGGAGGCAAAGCTCCTCGAAAGCAGCTTGCCACCAAAGCTGCAAGAAAGAGTGCTCCAGCTACCGGTGGAGTGAAAAAGCCCCATCGTTACAGGCCTGGTACTGTGGCTCTCCGAGAAATTCGTCGTTACCAGAAGAGCACTGAATTGCTCATCCGCAAGCTGCCCTTCCAACGACTCGTCCGAGAAATTGCACAAGATTTCAAGACAGATCTTCGCTTCCAAAGCTCAGCTGTCATGGCTTTACAGGAGGCAAGTGAAGCTTACCTTGTAGGGCTTTTCGAAGACACCAACTTGTGTGCTATTCACGCAAAGAGAGTCACAATCATGCCTAAGGACATTCAGCTTGCTCGCCGCATCCGTGGGGAACGTGCTTAAGTTTGAAGTTCTGGCACTGAGTTCAAAAACGGTCCTTTTTAGGACCAATACACTACTTAGAGATGCTGTTATCCTAACAAGGATCTTGTCCATACTTGTTATCTTTTTTTTTTAAATTCTCACGCCGTATGTTGCATAGTTAATACATCTACCTTCGTTTTCCTGTCGTTTCGTATATCATCCTATCTTTCAAGTATATTCTTTAGTTTTCCCCTATGTTTACCGATTGATTATCTTCGTTTTATGTGGTCAAGGGTTCGATTTTGCCATATGTTGCATAACTTAACTTCGATTCAACCACTGTTTGCCCTTCTCAACGTTATTAATCTGATAGAACTCGCAGGCGAAATATGTACTTCTTCCAAGGTAGCAAAAGTAATATTATTTTGTCAGAGGTCGCTGCTGTTGAATGCAAACGTTAAACTAAACTTTCTTTAAGTGTCTGTTTGTACTTAACATCAGTTCAATTGTACACCTACATTTCTGCTGGTGTTACTATTTTTCTTTATAGCAATATTACGAATTATAAGACGGTATCCGTGGTTATTAGCGTGTTCCCTTTTCCTAACACTTTCTCATTACACCAGTATTTCCATCATTCATTAGGCGTAATCACCCGTCTCCTTTATCATAAAAATCATAATAGTACGACGTTAAATTGAAACATAGTCTACTTCACTTTCACGAGTTGTAATAAGTTCGAACATTTCTTTCACCCCAGCCTTGAAAAGAGTTGATTTTAGTTTAGTGTCCCTTTCAGCAGCAAGGCTGTTTCAAACGTGGACCTACTTATTAACGTGCAATGCGAAACATTTGAGCTCCCACCGAGAATCGAACCCAGTCAGCCTGCAAAAGTTTTTCTAACAAATGCATTAAGTGCGTTTTCTGTACTGTTTCGCTACTTGAAGATAGGAACAAGGAAAAAGTAAGTGATCACAAATTGACATTACGTAATGTGTTCCCCATTTTTTTTCGAGTACACCATTCTTGACACCCGTGAAAGCTTTCTTTCCCCACCCTCAATTCCCCTCTGTTATAAAGCACTTACATCAAGAAGTGCTTCGGTTAAAAAGAAAACTCAAAGTCCCTTGCGTGTATACTATACATTGCTATGAATGAACATGTGATAATGATAGGAAAAGCACAATTTTACTCTTCTCAAAGTATTTGATGGCTCTAAAAAGAGCCGTTTTAAAATGTCAGATGATTTACTGACACATTTACTTCTTCTTTGGTGCAGCCTTCTTAGCACTTTTCGGTTTTGCTGTAGCCTTCTTTGGCTTCGGGGCCTTTGGCTTCTTGGGAGTTTTTGCCTTCTTCACTTTAGATGGTGATTTCTTAGGTTTGGGAGCAGCAGCCTTTTTCTTTTCACCAGTCTTCTTGGGACGTTTAGCTGCTGGCTTTTTCGCAGGCTTCTTCTCCTTTGATGCTGATCGTTTCGCCTTGGTTGAAGATCCACCTTCAGGCTTCTCCTTCAGCGATGAAGCACTAAGCTTAAACGATCCAGATGCACCTTTTCCCTTGGTCTGAACCAAAGACCCAGAAGCAACTGCACTTCTCAAGTATTTCTTGATAAATGGAGCAAGCTTCTCGGCATCCACTTTGTAGTTCTGAGAGATGTATTTCTTAATAGCTTGCAGTGAACTTCCTCCCCTTTCCTTCAAATTCTTGATGGCGTTGTTCACCATTTCTGATGTTCTTGGATGAGAAGGTGTTGTTTTTGGTTTCTTAGGCTTTGCAGACTTCTTAGGAGAAGCCTGTGCCGGGGCTGCAGGTGCTGATGCCGTATCTGCCATTGCTTTCTGCAATAAACTCAACGATACTGAAGAATGAAATTTTCGCTAGCAGGCAGCGTTGAGTTTGGTTACGGAGCGCGGACCGGATAGAAAGCACTTGCTGAGGCGGGCTGAGGTAAACAGAAGTTCGTAGTTGCCACAACGATAAGTGTGTTTCCTTCTATTTTGATAAACGATTTTTTTCAGGTATTCAATGAATGCACCAGATCCTATTCTTCCTTACTGGCTAGAAGAAACTTTATTCCACATAACTCAAAAGGCATTTGTTTTTATTCGCTTTTCTATTTTATGTTTCAGTCATTGCTAAGTCGGTCACACTACTTTTTCACCCTCCTTGTGCTTATAATTTTCATAATTTAACATGGAAATACTTATCAATAAATAATTATATTACCATGGTAATTAACTTCAATCCTTCCTGTGATTATACGCAAAGTACCATCTTCGTACTGCTTACTATAGTTCAATGAAGGGAATCTATAAAGTAACGCGTGTCGCACACATCTGCCTTGCAAACTCCCTGGCCTACTTCCAATGTATAGACTTTTATTTCAAATCCTGATTTAATTTCATAATTTTCTGTAGATTTTAACATTTTATTACCCAGCTTCTTAATACGAATGACAATCAAGCCTAAATATTTATTCCCTTTAACTTTATTTTTCTTTTTTATTTTGTGCCTTGTTTCATATTTGTTCTTACGTTAGCAATTAACGCACTTACCGTAGTTATGTATGAACAGGTTGTTTCTATATTTATTTTATTCCAAATAAATTAAATATATATACGGATTATTTTATGGTAGTTGATATTTTCTGTTGTTTCCTACGTGAATTGAGGAAACGCACGGACTTTCGCCTAATTCTTGTGCTACTTTCATATGTCTGTATCTGTCGAATGCTGTCGATCTGTCGAAATGTGTATTACTATCTGTCGATTCATCGAGTGAACTGAATTCGTTAACCATTTCACCAGGCGCGCATGCATTTTTTTTTCTTCTAAGGGATCCAAGCTTCGGGGGGCAAGGTTCCAATACTACAAGCCACTATGTCTATATACTATTATTCTGCATTCGAAAACACGATAAATATTCCACTTACTTTTTCACAAAAACATGATACAGACAGAGTACAGATGAAGTGTAAGATCAGATTTATATTGATGATACATCAATATTTTCCCTGTTAATAACTACATTTAATGAGAAAGTCTGCAAATGTATGTTCACTTAGGAACTTTTGCGAGGAGTCCGCACCCGGTGGACACCCCGTGAGTACGCCTCTGCACTTGACTATACTTCGAATTATACTGCAAACAGTTGTATTTTAGTTTCCCCGTTTAGTTCATCGATATCATTAACACAAAGAAAATAGATGTTATAGATGCGTATTCTCAGTTCTCGCTTTATATCCGGACGTCTGCAAAAATCTACTCCTTTTCTTTCTTTCACGCATCCACCAAACTAACAATGATTTGTATTATAATATTTGCGCATAAAATGTATATCTCATACCTTCCATGTTCTCAAGTATTCATAGACAAAAACGGTTATTTTCTGCGAACAAATTGTCCAAACACAGTGCAAATGTCATCTATAGATTGTCCTGGTTCCGTCTGCGTGTACATAACAATGCGTCATAATCATACATTGCACATTAAGGATATCAATTAATCTTCCCAAATTCCTAGATATGCCTGGCAAAAGTTCCGCGTGTTGTAAGGATATTACATTTGTACTACCGACAAGGTGGTATCTTCCAACATTGAAGTTCAATAAACCCCAAATGTGTCGGATATAGTATTTGATTTCTTGTCTCATTGTTTGCGTCAGAGATGTCTTCTCAAGTTAGGATTTACGATACATACAGGATGAGTTGTATATATTGTTGCTGCCAGCTCTATATTAATCCCATATTTGTAAACGAATAAAAACAGTATTCTAATTATAACAATGTGCTCACAATTAATTTTATTCTTAATTGTTATACGTATTGTTGATTAAAAATGAAAATGTTGCTAAGTGAATTTTATTAATATTTTCTGTTGCGTGATATAGGAAGTGAGTGAAATATTGGAGGAATATAGTGTGCGTAGCAGATGATGTGCAGTGGCTTTGGATCGCCTGTGATAAGGTAAGGCATTTGCTATTTTAATTAACGCATTTTATATACTGTAATCCTAATTATTTTTATGTGAATGTGCTTACTACTTGTGTATTCAGTGGGACCGATGTTTTAATATGTATGGTCAAGCAGTGTCGAGCCTGGTCAGTGTGTGGATAGGTGACCATTTTTTGTAAATCGATAACATTTAACTTTGTAAACACGGATGAAGTAGAAGTATATTTATTTTATTTTTTACCTCAAATATGTAGGACACTTCTCCTTTGTACATCAATTATTATTATTAGTTCAACTTGTTTACAAGTTAAATGAAAAGAATAGTCGTTATCGTGTGATGATTGTGCTCATTAGGCTAAAGAAGACTCGTGATAAGAAAGAAAAGAAGAACGGTGCTCAAGTTTCGTCACAGCATATTCTCAAAAATTTACAGGCAAAATTCAGTGTTCTGCATGAAAAGGCATATTTGTACGAAAAAAAAAAAAATTCTGCAGACGACAGAATTAAATAAAGTAATACACATGTATTTTAGAGTTACTGGTGTAAAATCATTACAAGTGCTTTGCCAGGTGGCCAATAAAAAGCACGAATACTATTTAAGGGAGCCAAAACAGGAGAAAGCTGGGGGCCTGAGCGATAGCAAGAATGTGCGTCCAAAGTGAACAGGAGCGAAGGCGACGCGGGTATACGTATAAGCAAGGGTAGTGGAAACCAGTTAGTTTTCGAGTTTCAATAGCACTTGTCATGCATCCATACTAGTAGCGCCCCGCTTGTAAACATTAAGTACACTATGCAAGAATACACCGCCGGTGGAAAATAGTACCTAATACAGTTATCTTTCATATATACTGACTTATTTTACAGTAGTAACCCAACACTAGTAAACGTAAAATAAAAGTGTATAACTTTATATTTAATTCTATCGCCTGGCTTAGTTTTTCACCTGTAAGATGTACTTATTTAGAGCAAGTTTCTTAACTAGCAAATTAAACCGAGAACCACAGCAACCATATATATATTCTTATGATGTACTTTTCTTTGAGTGGTGTTCTCTGTCTATTGAATAACATTTTCTCAGTTTAATGCTAGCAAAAAACAAAACAAAATCAAAGTGTTTCTATATAAATTTAGTTCACCGTGTTGTAATATCACATGGAATTGAAAAACGAATAGTCGAACCTCTGCTATCTCGATCAAACTTCTCAGGATGATATACTGACTTACCGCAGAAGTTCGACTGAATACGTTTCTCAGTTCCATGGGAGAACCTGGAGAAGCAAAAGCCTGCGCAACGGAAAATACTAAATAAACTTGTAGAGCAGGTCAAGATGTATCATCATGCCAAGTTTCATTCAGATCAGAGAAGTTTGGCTGCAGCCATTTTCATTACAAAGCACAAAATGGATGGTCCCTAACCTCGAGAATCTTCACAATTGTCGACGAGTTGAACTGCACTCATCTGATCAAAATCAAACTTAAAATGACAGTTCACTTTCAACTGTTAAATAATATGATATGCAGGCTTCTGCTTTCCTAGTTACAGTCTATCCACTGTGGTATGCATATTAGTACAAATGTGAGAGTGCATATTTATTAAAGATTTGCTTCAAAAAGCGATGAAAGACATAGGCATTGCCGCGGGCGGTGATAACAAGATGCCGGAAAACGAACAAGCAGAAAGAATATGGGCTGAAGAAGTGTAAACGACGACGCGGCGGCCCGTAAAGGTGTTGCCGTCCTATTAAATGAATAATATCAAAAGAAAGAAAAAAAAAGTAAAAAATTTCGCGCTCGTAATCAAGACAGAAAGCAACTAAAGGAAATCTTTGTTTTACGTCCCACGTTATGCCGCTTAGGCTAAAAGAGGCGCTGATTATGAGAAATGATTGAAATGGTGGTGGAATGAAGAAAGTGGGAGGAAACGGGAGAACCCCGCGGTAACCCACCGCACATAGTTTTTGTCCACCATAAAGTTAACTTGGCGGGGGCTCAAGACAGAAAGACGGTTGGAAAAACAAATAAACGATGTTGCATCCCGTAAAAATGTTCGCGACCTATGAAATCAATATTTTTTCTTAAAGAAAAAAAAGAATTAAAAAGAGAAAAAAAGGTCAAAATTTCGCGCTCGCTTCGCTCGCGATCAGCAGAGAAAAGAGGACGTGACGCACCCCTAAAAGTGTTGGCGACCGATTGAATAAATATTGTGGGTAAAAAAAAAAAAAAAAAAAAAAAAAAAAGTCAAAAATTTCGCGCTCGCTTCGCTCGCGATCAGCACAGAAAGAAGGACGTGACGCGCCCCTAAAGGTGTTGGCAACCGATTCAATACATATTGTCGGTAAAAAAAAAAAAAAAAAAAAAAAAAAAAAAAAAAAAAAAAAACGCTCGCTTCGCTCGCGATCGACATGAAAAAGGCAACGACGTGACGCCCCGTAAAATTGTCGGCGACCTATTCAATCAATATATTCGGTTGAAAAACAAAGTCAAAAGTTTCCCAATCGCTTCCCTCCCGATCGACATAAAAAAAAAGGCAACCCCTTCACCTCTCCTTATGCATTCATCAGTAAACATACAACCATAGATCACAATACCAC